>NC_134356.1:36098321-36398321 GCF_048569485.1 Anomaloglossus baeobatrachus | reverse complement strand
CCTCTTGCACTTCCCTAGCTTAACTGCCTGAGCTAAACTAACTCTTTTCCCGCCTCCAGGACTGTGAGCTCCTCGGTGGGCGGGACCAACCGCCTGGCCCACCCCCTGGTGTGATCATCAGCCCCTGGAGGAAGGCAACAAGGGTTTTTGTCTGACTTCGGTGTGCCTGCTGGGAGTGTGGGGTGTGTAGGGTGTTGTGCTCTGTGGCCCCTGGCTTGTCCAGGGCGCCACATGGGCTTCAAAGAAATGGCGTCCAGAGTCAGCGCATGCGCAGATTGAGCTATTGGTTCAATGACAAGCCAAGTTCTCATCTGCGCACGGGCCATTTTCCTTAAGTCCACTGCTGGGAGATCAATGGGCTGGAGGTGGCGCGTGCGCAGATGAGATCTTGAGCTGAGAGGTCCAGCTGTGGATGCGCCGACTTCAGGTGCAATTATTTGAAGCCCACACTGCCAACAGAGCATCTGGAACACCCGCCGCACCGCCAGCCCAGCCCCCGCAGCCAGCCCAGTGCCTGCAGCCAACACAGTGCCTATACTCCATCTCCCGGTAAGCTACTGTACATTCGGATTATAAGACGCACCCCTCATTTTCCTCCCAAATTTTTTACATTTACTTACGACAAAAGTGAGATGACCTCCATTGTATGTGAACTCCTTCCTGAGCGCAAGCATGAGTATAGGCGGCTACAGAGTCACAGAAGCAGGCACAGTCCCCGATGGATTCACAGATGCAGGTGTCATGAGTGCAGATATCATGGTAGTGCACGGGGTCCACCTATTGTGAAAAAAAAATTATGAAACTAAAGCTTCCGGAGATATAGGGTCCAATGTGTAAATGAGACTTCAGCAGTTGCTATAACTTTCCCAACCAGTAAAAAAAAAAATCCACTTACCACTTTATGGCAATCTTTAAAGATGTCATCCCATAAAATGTCGCAGGCATTTTCCACCGCAGCTTGTTTCAGGGCATTGCCTTGACAAAGCGGCATGTTAGCGATGGTCGCTATCTAAAAAAAAGAGAGAAATGTCAATACCTTGTTATATGACACTGTAATATAAGGATATACTGTACCTGGATTAAAAGGAGTGGCGTAGGAAGAAAGAGCTTGAGGTCTTATTTTAACCCTGTACTGTGTAATGTCCTTATAAGGATTTAAAGGCATAACAGAGCTGGAGTGACAAAGGCTTCAGATCTACTACAGCTATTTGCTAATTTCTCAGGAATGGAGGAACAGACCGGCCATGTAAAGGTATCGCTGGACTTGTCTTTGAAAGAGCTAAATGCGAACATGAATAGTTTGGGGTGTGAAATCCTGCTGACAGATTCCCTTTAACACCTATCCTTCTTTAAAGAGTCATTCCTTTTACATTTCTCCGTCAAAGAGGCCATATGGATATGAAGGGTTATTTTTTGTAGACTAAATTACATAATAGTTTTGAAGGAAACCATTCCCTTTTCCATATAATGGAAAAGAAAGTGGGAAAAAAAGATAAAGTAAGATAAAAAAAAAATCAATTCTGAATTTTTGTATTTATTTATTTATTTTTTTTTATTTTTTTAAAGACACCATTATTTGGGATAAAATGAACTGGTGATATGATTCTTCAGGTCATTACTGTTACGGCAATACTAAACTCGTGTAGGTTTTTTTTTTTTTACTTAAGTGGTGAAAAAAGTGGATTTTTTTAATAAAAAAAATTGGTTTGTGTCATCATTTTTTGAGACTGGAAACTATTTTTCTATCAAAGGAGTGGTATTGGGGCCAGGTTTTTATTACTATTTTGGGGTGCAGATGATATTTTGATCACTTTTTGTTGCATTTTTAGTGACCGATGTGACAGTCCAGTTTGTAGTTAGACTTTGCTGTGGTGGCAATTCATAGGCACCGTACAGTCTTGTAGCCATATGGCCAATTGACATGTAAAACACACTCAGGCAGGATTGTGCGGCTTAAATTCCACTTTCAATAATTGAAATTAGTAATGTGAAGCATCTCATAGACACCTCCCATTACTAATCTAGGGCTTAGTGGCAGCTGTGAGCTGCGATTTACCCCTTATTACCTTGATTGCCACCGCACCAGGGCAATCGGGAAGAGCCGGGTAAAGTGCTGGAATTGTTGCATCTAATGAGTGTGACAATTCTTGGAGGCTGCAGGCTGCTAGTTTTAGACTGAGGGGCCCAATAACCATGGCTCTCCCCATCCTAAGAATACCAGCCCACAGCTGTCAGGCTTTATCATGAAAGGGTATCAAAATTCGGGAGAACCGCAAGCCTGTGTTGTTAGTTATTTATTTAAATAATTTTAAAAAATTGCAAATATATCAGACAATTAATTAGATATAAAATTAATATAATTATTTACAAATTAATTTTCATAGAATTGGTTTATTTTATATAACATTTATTATATATAATAAATTATATATATATATATATATATATATATATATATATATATATATATATATATATATATATATAAAAATAACAATATATTATTTATATATATTATTTATATATATATATATAAATAACAATATATTATTTCTTTAACAATATTAACGTATTATAAAATATATAACATAAAATCTAACATAATGAATATCTTTCATAAATGAAATAAAAAGTCTGGTAAAAATGTTAATATGCGTTCTTTACACTCACAATTGCAACATCAGCACAAAAAGGCTTCACTTTCCAAGAATTTCCAAAGTTGCTTGGGTTATTTTCCACCTGATTATTGCTACTCATCAAATCGTTGTTTTCAATTCCATCAAAGTTTCCACATAAACCACAGACTTTGTTCTGGGAGACAAAAAAATGGAGGAAAAATACATATTTTTCGAAATTTCTTAATCTAATATAATGTATAGGTATATTCCAGTAAATGCTATTTTATGATTATTCTATTCAGAACTGGCATGCTTCATCATCCCACCATTAAATCTGACACTGAGTATATTTTTGTTCCTTTATTTATACATTTACATATATTTAAGGAAAATTACAAAACCTAGATATTTTTATATATATATATATAGTTTCTGCAAGGAAAGTCCGTGAAGGATATTCCTGGTGATATGTCGCAGACTTTGGGGATCAATGCCCTTCATATTCCACAGTTAAGATATGGGTTGCCAAATTTAAAACGGGCCACTTCAGCCCCAATGATGTGGAACGTCCTGGACGACCGAGAGTGGTTGTTGTACCGGAGATCGTCGATGCTGTGCACAACCTCATACTGGAGAATCCACGAATTTCAGCTAAAGCAATAGCAGACATCATGGGGATTTCCCGTGACCGTGTTTGTGTCATTATCCATGAAAATTTGGACATGATGAAGCAATCTGCAAAGTGGGTCCTCAAATGTTTGACAACAGATCAGAGAAGCATGCGAGAGAAAACTTCCTGGTCCATTTGTCAGCGTTTCCAGACTAATAAGAACTTCCTGGATCGACTGGTCACTATGGATGAGACCTGGATTTATTTGTATGACCCTGAAAACAAGGAGAAGTCTAAAAAGAGTGGAGGTACAGTGGTCCTCCTCGTTTACAGAAGTTCAGGGAGCAAAAATCATCCACTAAGGTGATGGCGTCTGTGTTCTGGGATAAGGAGGGTGTGCTGCTAGTGGACTACCTTCAAAAGAGTTGCACCATCAGTGCAATGTATTACATTAAACCTTTGGACCAATTGAAGGCAGCTCTGAACGCCAAAAGGCGCCAGAAGCTGTCCAAAGGAATCTTGTTCCTGCAAGACAATGCCTCCGCTCACACCGCACAAGCGACCACGGCAAAACTGGAAGAGCTGAGCTTCCAGCTGGTTGACCACCCACTTTATTCACCAGATCTAGCTCCCTCTCTAGGTCTCTCTCAAGGATATCAAATTTCACACCATTTCTGATGTCATGGCTGCTACGGATGCCTGGTTTGAGGCACAACCGAAATCCTTTTTTTAGCTAGGCTTACAGAACTTGGAATACTGATGTAAGAAGTGCGTTGTCATAAGTGGAGAGTATGTGGAAGAAATGCAACGTTACATCAACTTATCTCGTTTTTTTCTGGGTAAAGCCAAAGACCTATCAGCAGCCCCTCGTATATACAATATATATATATATATATATATATATATATATATATATATATATATATATATATATATGTATATATATATGTGTATATATATATATATATATATATATATATATAAATTAATTTTATTAAATTATCAACTTTCGTCCGGAATTGTTCTATTTTTAAAGGGTTATTCTCAACTTCATAGTGTTTGTAAATAGAAGCAATATTGCAATTTACTGCAATTATTTTTTTTTTAATTAAGGCTATGTTCACATGCAGCATTTTTGCAGCTTTTTATTATACAAATTTAAACCACCACTTTAGCAGGGTTTTTTTGTTGTTTTTTTTTTTAATTTTTTAATTTTTTTTTTTCTTCTTTTCTATCACCGTCACTCCAGTCTCTGGTGATTCGTGATCTGTCGCGGCAGCTCCAGTGTTTCACTTGAGCGGCTTGAGGTCACAACTCAATAAAAGTCTATAAGAGCCTTGTTAAGGCCTCGTTCTTGATCTCATATGCTTGTATTGAGCGGTGGCTTAACTTCTGACTTTCAACCAGTCAGAAGATACGAGCACAAGATGGTGACACTGAAAAAAAGTGGAACGCTGGAGGATAAGTATCCGACCGAGGACAGGGGACTTAAGGGCCATTTACAGGCTGCGACCGCTAACGATATATAGTCGGGGTCACGGTGTTTGTGACGCACATCCGGCGTCGTTAGCGATGTCGCAGCATCTAACACCTATGAGTGACCTTAAACGATCGCAAAAGAGGCAAAAATCGTTCGTCTGTGAGACATCGTTCATTTACCATAAATCGTTGTCTGGTCAGTAGCGAGGTTGTTTCTCGTTCCTGCGGTCGCACACATCGCTGTGTGTGACACCGCAGGAATGAGGAACAACCTCGTACCTGCGGCCACGCGCAATGAGGAAGGAAGAAGATTGGCGGGATGTTCGTTCCGCTCATCTCCGCCCCTCCGCTTCTATTGGACAGGCTGCCGCGTGATGTTGCTGTGACGCCGCACGAACCGCCCCCTTAGAAAGGAGGCGGTTCGCCGGCCACAGCGACGTCACAGGGAAGGTAAGTCCGTGTGACGGGTGTAAGCGATGTTGTGCGCCACAAGCAGCGATTTGCTCGTGAAGCACAACCGACGGGGGCGGGTACGCTCGCTAGCGATATCGGTAGCGAGATTGCAGCGTGTAAAGTGCCCTTTAGATTTAGGTCTAGCAACTCTCTCACTGGTGACTGGTTTACCTGGAACTTGCACTATCTGTAAAGAAAGTTCAGACAAGCCAGTGCTGTCAATCATTAGAGTTGGAGGCGGAGCATTCAGAACTGTTAGGTGGAATAGTGCAGTGAGCCTCTTGGTCACACCCAGGGTGCACCTGTAGGTTGTCGTGCGGTGGTAGTCGCTGCCAATTTATTGATCCTGGATGCCCCAACATGCTATTTGAAATACTCGGTTCTGGATTTGTGTTGTTTTGGCCGTTCTGCCTCGCATACCACATCCTGCCTCTGGTTTTGGCTGTCCAGGACCACATGAGGGGTCAGAAGACCCCCTGTCCATTTTAACAGCTCTTTTCTCAACAGTCCCTCAGCAGCAACTTCACACATGAGATAGCAGGCACATAACTTCCAGATCATTGTTTCGCCACTACAAAGCATTCTCAAACACGGTCTAAGATCCCACTGGGTTGCCTCCATTTCTACTGTCCTCAAGTCCTTAGAGTTCTAGAGTAGCCCAGTCCACTACAAAAGTAGAGCTTGTCACAGTCACTTCACTTTCTTCGGCTTGACGTCTCTTCTTCTCGGTGTAGGGGAACAGAGACTAGACTCTTCAGACGCTTGGTCGAGATTCCACCAGGAACTGACTACAGGACTATAATTGCACGTCAGTTGGGATCAACTCGTTACGTTGACGGTTAGAGCCCTGTCCTCCGGCTCCTTCAGTCTGGGGCCGCTCCATTCGAGAGTTAGTGTCTAGCCTCACTTTAGTTCCATCCAACACTCAAGGATCACGCTATCTCCATTCTGGTCTCCTTCCTCCTCCTGCTGCAAGTCACCCACTGCATACAGCCTTGACAGCGTGCAGATTATACGTCCACTGGGTCTTCACCCGCATTCTACAAGGCACCGTCTCTTTCCCTATCCACCAGCCCCTCCCATTGTGAACTAGTCCAAACACTTAAAGGGATTTTCCCCAAAAAGAAACTTAATTTTAAAGTTAATTGTAATCAGTAGATCTTGGAATAATAATAATTTTCATAATTGGATGTGTTTAAAAAAAAAATTCCTATGCTGAAATAATCTTATATATGTGTCCCTGCTATGTGCTGTGTAATTCCTGTGTCTGTCTGTACAGGGACATGGACTGATCATACCACATCTCCTGGGCCAGGGAGGATACAAAAGAGAGTATATGTCACGCTAGATACTAAGAAATACCAAGCGAACGGCGAAAGGGAAGGGAAACCCTGTGTCTATGGAAAGGGAAGATGGTGACCCCTGACCAAACCTACTGCTGGTCCCTCACCAACCTAGATAGGTTCCGCACCTATGCACCGAGCCGGATACCTGACCCTAGTTATCCCTAGTGCTGGTCCCTGGGGTCCCTCACCACCCTAGATAGGTTCCGCACCTATGCACCGAGCCGGATACCTGACCCTAGTTATCCCTAGTGCTGGTCCCTGGGGTCCCTCACCACCCTAGATAGGTTCCGCACCTATGCACCGAGCCGGATACCTGACCCTAGTTATCCCTAGTGCTGGTCCCTGGGGTCCCTCACCACCCTAGATAGGTTCCGCACCTATGCGTTCTAAGTATCCCTAGTGTTGGGCCCTAATTGGGTACAGATGGGATGAGCTCTTTGTCAAACCAACTAAACACTATAGAAGACACAAGGGGGACACACAGAGGGAAAATGCATGGACTAACACAGATGACTTAGGTAGAAGTCCAGCAATGATACTACAGATGAAAGCAAGCCACCTGCTTGCAATTAAAGCTTGAATGGACTGAAAAATATCACCAGCACCAGTCCCAGGAAGGAAGGGGTATTTAAGCAGCAAGAGAATACTGATGATCAGTGGAAGGTGAGCTCCTGCTGGGTCCAAAAGGGGGCAGAGATTAATCCAGCAGGAAAGCTACCTATACCAATGAATACTGACAGCAGGAACAATGGAAAGTCAGGGAGCATTCTGCGCAGCCAAACACTGTGACCTTCTATGGCCAGAAACCACATGACTGTCTGTCAACGTCACAGTATACAGACAAGTTCACAATATCCATTTGGGGCTCCATGTCTCACTGATCAGGGTTTGTGCCAATTCGGTGAGCCTGGACTCAATATGAAGCAGTATTGTTTCGACATTGAGGCCATCAGGTACCTGCGTTACCATGGACTCCATTAATACATCGGGCGTATTGTGATCATACATCTGCACTTCAAAGGGGAACGTATTTTACATTTTTTGGGGACTTTGAAAATAAAAAAAAATCCCATATTTCATCTATATTTACTCAGTCAAGTGGGCAAATATAATAGGGACATTAAGGACGAAGGCTGAGCGGGCGCGGGATGATGTCAAATTGAAAACAGACATAATAATAATGTTCTAAAGGCAAAGTAAAAAAAAAAGAGAAGTCAACAGTAATAAATAAGAGCTTAGTCAGAAATTACAGCCATAGTGTGCGTTTTCGGGGTCACGTCTGGTGCAAATATCGCAGAGGTCACCTGTCAATCACCGTAGCACATTGGCTGACACCGGAGGTTTAACACCTAAACAAAGACTAGAGTACGCCGAAGGAGAAAAGCAAAATCCGACAGGACAGAACACCTATATCACACTCCGGTCACGCTGCAAATGATCTTATGGAGCCAAACGCAGCCGGCCAAGACAAAAAAATAAACAGTATAAAATTAAGAAAAGATGAAAAAAAAGATTACTTATAGTCACTCATCGTAAAGCCTGCTTTACACACTTCAATAAATCTTTCAATCCGTCGTCGGGGTCAAGTTGTAAGTGACGCACATCCGGCATCGTTCGTGATGTATTTGTGTGTGAAACCTACATGCGATCGATATTGAACGAAAATACGGTGATTGCATACACGTCGTTTATTCCTCATACATTGGACGTTTAGTAGTACGAAACTAGTGAATTGTAACGTGTGACATCCATCATACGATTGTGATGTCTGATGCTATGTGCGCAGGTGTGCGCTCTGCACCGCAGCTTAAAAAAGGTCTGCTTCAGAGCGCAGCTGAAAAGCTGCGTTCTGAAGCGCCTCACAATGTCTGTCATTCACTAATCTCTGTCAGTCCGTCACTATCTCTGTCCATGTCAGTCTATCCCCCTCTCTCATATACTCACCGATCCCCGATCCCCGGCGCTGCACGGCATTCACACTGCTGAGGCGGCTTTTACTGTTTTGAAAAAGCCGGCCGCCCATTAAACAATCTCGTATTCCCTGCTTTCCCCGCCCACCGGCGCCTATGATTGGTTACAGTGAGACACGCCCCCACGCTGAGTGACAGGTGTCACACTGCACCCAATCACAGCAGCCGGTGGGCGTGTCTATACTGTGTAGTGAAATAAATAATTAAATAATTAAAAAAAACGGCGTGCGGTCCCCCCCAATTTTAATACCAGCCAGATAAAGCCATACGGCTGAAGGCTGGTATTCTCAGGATGGGGAGCTCCACGTTATGGGGAGCCCCCCAGCCTAACAATATCAGCCAACAGCCGCCCAGAATTGCCGCATACATTATATGCGGCAGTTCTGGGACTGTACCCGGCTCTTCCCGATTTGCCCTGGTGCCGTTGGCAAATCGGGGTAATAAGGAGTTATTGGCAGCCCATAGCTGCCAATAAGTCCTAGATTAATCATGTCAGGCGTCTATGAGACACCCTCCATGATTAATCTGTAAATTACAGTAAATAAACACACACACCCGAAAAAACCCTTTATTGGAAATAAAAAACACACACATATACCCTGGTTCACCACTTTAATCAGCCCCAAAAAGCCCTCCATGTCCGGCGTAATCCAGGATGGTCCAGCGTCGCATCCAGCGCTGCTGCATGGAGGTGACCGGAGCTGCAGCACACACAGCCGCTCCGGTCACCTCCACGCAGGTAATGAAGACAGCCGGCGATCAGCTGATCTGTCACTGAGGTTACCCGCTGTCACTGGATCCAGCGGTGGATGCAGCGGTGGCCGCGGGTAACCTCAGTGACAGATCAGCTGATCGCGCTACTCACCGCTGCTCCGGTCAGCTCCAGTCAGCAACTGAGGTGAGTAGCGCGATCAGCTGATCTGTCACTGAGGTTACCCGCGGCCACCGCTGGATCCAGTGACAGCGGGTAACCTCAGTGACAGCAGCTGATCGCGCGGCTGTCTTCATTACCTGCGTGGAGGTGACCGGAGCGGCTGTGTCTGCTGCAGCTCCGGTCACCTCCATGCAGCAGCGCTGGAAGCGACGCTGGACCATCCTGGAGTACGCCGGACATGGAGGGCTTTTTGGGGCTGATTAAAGTGGTGAACCAGGGTATATGTGTGTGTTTTTATTTCTAATAAAGGATTTTTTCGGGTGTGTGTTTTTTTACTGTCACTTACAGATTAATCATGGAAGGTGTCTCATAGACGCCTGACATGATTAATCTAGGACTTATTGGCAGCTATGGGCTGCCAATAACTCCTTATTACCCCGATTTGCCAACGGCACCAGGGCAAATCGGGAAGAGCCGGGTACAGTCCCAGAACTGTCGCATCTAATGTATGCGGCAATTCTGGGCGGCTGTTGGCTGATATTGTTAGGGTGGGGGGCTCCCCATAACGTGGAGCTCCCCATCCTGAGAATACCAGCCTTCAGCCGTATGGCTTTATCTGGCTGGTATTAAAATTGGGGGGAACCGCACGCCGTTTTTTTTAATTATTTAATTATTTATTTCACTACACAGTATAGACACGCCCACCGGCTGCTGTGATTGGGTGCAGTGTGACACCTGTCACTCAGCGTGGGGGCGTGTCTCACTGTAACCAATCATAGGCGCCGGTGGGCGGGGAAAGCAGGGAATACGAGATTGTTTAATGGGCGGCCGGCTTTTTCAAAACAGTAAAAGCCGCCTCAGCAGTGTGAATGCCGTGCAGCGCCGGGGATCGGGGATCAGTGAGTATATGAGAGAGGGCTGCTCAATTCACTTACTCAGGAGTTTAGCGGTCACCGGTGAGTCTTCACTGGTGACCGCTAATCAGGACGCGGCACAGACAGAGCCGCAGCAAGACAATGAAGTCGGGTGAGGTTCACCCGAGTTCATTCTGACAGTGCGGCTCTGTCTGTGTCTGCTGTCATCTGCCATTCAGCTCTGCTACATGGCTGTCTGTGTCTGCTGTCAGCGGCCATGTAGCAGAGCTGAATGGCAGATGACATAGTAAAAACGCATCCCTACACATTACACACGCTTGTCAAGTCAATAAATTAAAAAAAAAAAAAGGTGCCCAATGCATACGTCACGGATCACATGATCTAAAGGATCGCACACAAAATTGATCAATTTAACATAGACTACTAACGCACGTGTGACAGCAAATGAACGACCTACGTGCAATCTCATTAGATCACATATGCGACCTGGGCGTGTCACATCGCATACGAGATCGCATCCCTAATTGTAAGGTGTAAAGCAGGCTTTAGAAAATTACCCATTATTTAAATCAAGTTTATTTTTATGAGTATTTAAAAAAGAAAAAAAAAGAAAAAAAAAAAAGGTGTTACCGTATATTTTTTCTTGTGAAATTAAAATTTTTATTAAAAAAATAATAATCCTGGAATTTTGATAGTTTTTTAGACTCATACTTCCTGTTCTTTGAAAAGGTGTTTTCTTATCTCATTACAATGACTGATAATACCGCTATACACAGCTTATAACTCAGGATACACCAATCACATTAGAGGGTATCCCGGCTGACTTCCTCCTCCTTCCTTCACACACTCATTAGACGTGGTTCTGATCCGTGGTGTTCTGCTCTCTTGCAGAGCCGATGCTCTGTTTTGTATTGTGTTCCGAAGGATGGGTTGTTCCCGGCCTTGGGTCCTGCGCTGGTGTTAGGAGGAGCCTGTTTTTAGGTGCCTTGTTCCGAGTGATTGCTTTGCTTCATTAGGTCCAGTCGTAGTTCCTGCTCTGCAGTGAGTGCTCTGGCTCCCATAAGTGCCTCATTCTGATCTTGTCTTGCTACGCCAGACCCCTGTGACTCTTCTCTGCAAGTGCCCCTGACTCTGACATTTTCTGCTGGCTTCTGATCCCCTGGCTTATACCCTTACCTCAGCTCTGCTTTCACCCTGTATACCTTATGTGACTTCATGGCCTCTGACCTCTGGCTCATACCCTGACCTCGGCTCTGCTTTTTCCCTTTATACCTTACATGACTTCCTGGCCTCTGACCTCTGGCTCATACCCTGACCTCGGCTCTGCTTTCTCCCTGTATACCTTATGTGACTTCCTGGCCTCTGACCTCTGGCTCATACCCTGACCTCAGCTCTACTTTCTCCCTGTATACCTTACGTGACTTCCTGGCCTCTGACCTCTGGCTTGTACTCTGACCTCGGCTCTGCTTTCTCCCTGCAAACCTTACGTGACTTCCTGGCCTCTTACTTCAGGCTCCAACCCCAACCTCAGCTCTACTTTCTCCCTGTATACTTTACGTGACTTCCGGGCCTCTGACCTCTGGCTTATACCCTGACCTCGGCTCCATTTTTTCCCTGCGTAACTTATGTGACTTCCTGGCCTCTGACTTCCGGCTCGTACCCTGACCTCAGCTCCGCTTTCGCTCTGTGTACCATATGTGACTTCCTGGCTCTGACCTCCATCTTGTTTGATTATCCTTCCACTAGTTACATCTAGTGACACCTAGTGGTTTTTCATCACAACACTTTAATACAAAAAGAGGGTGGGGCTTGTTCATTGTGGCTAATGTACATTTGTTTCCTTAAAATAAATTAAAATAGCCGCAGTGGGTGGTGTGAAAATGGAAAGATTTCTATTTTTTATGTTTAATACAAATTGTGACATGTAAAAAAGAAAACATTTTGGCAAAATTTTAAAAAAGACATTTAATACAAAACCCTGATTTAATCAATAGGTCCTTTTTCTGATAATAGCTTCCCCTTAAAGGGAACTGTCACCCTAATTATTTTTTAAAGTATTGAAAGCTATAAGTATACACTAAGCCTGGCATCCAACGGAAAAGAATATATAGAAGTGAATCAGTTTCTCTCAGCTAATCAATATCTTAAAAAATGTTCTCAATGATTCTGATTGGCTTAGAGCAGCTGTCAGACCATAATCATCTAGATTGTCCTGAGCAGAAACATACCATCTATGGTTTATAAAAAAAAAAATAATAATTTAATTGCCCTGTTTTTATCTCCATCCATCTTCACATCAACTCTGGCCAACTTCCCTGCCCCTGCTGAAGAAAAGCCTCCCCACAGCATGATGCTGCTACCAACATGTGCAGTGTTAGTTTTCTGCCACAAATGTTCAACGCTGTTATATAACTATTCTCTCTTAGTACTATACATCAAGGTGGAAGTAATGGCCCGGCTCACTTGGACATCGCAAATGTTCGTTTCCCGGTCTCCGACTCTCAATTTTCGTTCTTCGGTTCTTGACTGCGTAGGTTGGTCCTTCACTGTAGATGATGCTCAGTGTTCTGGCTTCAGTGCTTGACCACGTAGTCTAGTCCTCTGGTGACAGTATTTGGTGTTTGTTCTTCAGGTTCCTCTGGTGATGGTATGCAGTCTTTGGGTTCCTCTGGCAATGGTATTCAGTGTTCCGTCTTCGAGTTTCTCTGGCAATGGTATTCAGTTTATAGGTTTCTCTGGTGACGGTAGAGCTCAGGTCTTCTTTGGACTCTACCTATAGTCTATCTATATTAACAGTACACTAAACTTAACACAGTTGCTTTGCAATTCACTATGTCGAGAGTTCAACACTGTTATATAGTTATTCTCTCTTAGTACCATACGTCAAGGTGAGAAGTTATGGCCTGGCTCACATGGATACCACAAATGTTTGTTTACTAATCTCCGGCTCGCAATGTTCAATCTTTGATGCTTGACCACTGAAGATGATACTCTGTGTTCTGGCTTCGATGTTTGACATCGCAGTCTTGTTCTACTCTGGTGACGGTATTTGATGTTTGGTCTTTGGAACCCTCTTACGACGGTATTCAGTCTTTGAGGTTCATCTGGAGACAATGTAGCACCCCTGAATACATCAGGGTGCTACAGGGAATTGCATCTGTGACGCCCTGGGCAAGCCAGGGGTCACAGGTCATAACACCACCACACCCTACACCCCAGTTAGGAACACCAAGGCTAACCTACAATCCTTGTTTCCTTCCTCCAGGGGCTGATGTCCACACCAGGGGGTGGGCCAGGCGGTTGGCTCCGCCCACTGAGGAGTTCACAGCCCTGGAGGCGGGAGAACCAGGCAGTTGAAGCCAGACTAGAGTCTGAGGAGGAGTGCAAGCTAGGGGAGTGAAGTAGAAGGAAGTAGTAGTGGAGCTAAGGAGAAAAGCTGAAGTGAAGGAAAAAGCGAGAGTAGTAAAGCCTGAAGTTGTTCCGGGTGTGTGCCCCGGACAGTGACAGCAAGGTCAGCAGACGGCGGTGATAGTCCGCAGGGGTGACTGCTTGGAGGTTGCTGGAAGGACCGCGGACGGGTGGTGACCCGGCGGTCTGGAGCAGAATACGAAGAACAGTCAGCACCAGGGCAGGGGCCTTTCGGATCCCGGCAAGGCTAGGAGTCGCCATAATTTGCCAAATCCGTCAGTGAAGGGGACGTCTGTCTCCTAACAACCAAGTCCCGATTGAAGGCAACAGTCCAACCGTAACGGAGAGACACCACCACCGCCAGGGCACCAGTTTCTCAGGGCCAGCGCCTGCGGGCAAAGTAGGGCTCCTCCGGCCCATATCCAAGCCGGGGAGCGGGTTACCGGTGGGAACCCATCGCAACCATCATCATCTTAGGTGCAGGAAAAAGGGACCGTCACCGTCACCTACTGGGGAAAGCAAGTGCAGCCGTCCGTGGGAACCGTCTTTCCAGCCGTGTGTTTTACCGAGAACTGTGTCATCGTCTCAGGCTGAGTGAGTACCACAGTGCCGCAAGGCACAGAGCTGCCCCCGCATCCCTGCACCCCACCAAGCCCTGCATCACCCACCTCATCACTGGGCCCCGGGACAACCAACCCCCCTACCCACGGAGGGGAGGACTCACATCTAGCTGCTCCATACCACCACTCCCGGGATCCCCATACAGAGCAGCGGTGGTGTCAACAAATCACCACAACCGTGGGTGGCGTCACGGACAATAAACTATCCCAAAACACCAATTCCCCTTTCACTGACGGGCGAGGAACACCGCTCGAGCCCCCGGGATCCGGCCCATCGCTCGAGCCACCGAGCAGCGGCAGCAGCGGGCCGCAGCAGCCGGACCCGAGCAGTAGCGAGGGCGCGGCGTCCCCTCCTCCGCCCGCGACAACTTGGCGTCACGAACAGGATCTTACCGCTCTGCCGTTGGGTAGAGGTGCGCCTTGTGACCGCCGGAGGTATCCGGCCGGAAAAATTGAGAAGTCGCCATCTTTGGCGCGAAAAGTTCCCGCTCGAGCGTCTTCTCGAGTAGTAGAGGCGCGAAGGCCAAAACCCCGCCCCGAGACAGGAGGGGCCGGAAAGAGGCTAAGGGGGACGCGATGGCGGCTGGCTGCATGTGAACGCAGCTATAAAAGCAGGGACGCCAGGACTCTGCGGACATCTTGCTCCTGGGAGAAGCCGCCAGCAGCATGTGGATGCCGTCCCGCAACACCGTAGCCCCCGCGCCTGGAACCGCGGCGTGGGTGGAGATCCGGACCGCGCAGCTCTACCAACGGCTGCAGGTTAAGATGCAGCTCCTCATGGAGGAGTGGGAGACCGACATGGCGGACGTTATAGCAACCGTGCGGAGACGCGAGGAGGAAACGGAGGAAGGGAGGGTGAGTGACCCACGCCCTGATGCCCTTGAAGGGCCGGTCATCGCGGCTGCGGGACCCGGTCCAAGCCCTCTCCCCCCGCTGCCTCCCTCGCCACCCGTCTCGGAAGCCATGACCCCACCATTAGGCCCGCTACCACCGCAACCGGTAGCGATACCCAGCATGCCCGCCCAGGCGGGCCGACCTGTAGCCGGAGCCCGTAGTCGACCGGAGGTGTTGCCCTGGAAGGCTCCGAAGACCGAACCGGAGGCGTCTTCCGAGAAAGTCCCCGAGCCGGAGCCGGTGACCCGCTCTGTGCCGAAGGCCCAACTGCGGAAAGCCCCTGTGCCCATCCCCCACACCTCGGCTGAGGTTGCGCCAGGTTGCCGATGCAAGGCAGCGTCTAAGGACACGTCACCGCGGGACCTGTCGCCCAGAGTACCAGCAGTGGGCAATGTCAAACAGGTTGTGCGGGGCCCGACCCGTGCGCCGGAGCTCGCAGCAGCGCCGTACTGGGACAGGGAGCCGGTACCGTTGGGCCTGGAGATCGGTGAGAGGGAGAGGAAGAAGGCGGAGCTGGTGGCCCGTGCAATCCGGGAAAAAGAGAGCCTCCGTCAGGCAACGTTCCGTGTCCGGGGCCCGTTGTACGAAGGGCAGGTGAGGCGGTTTGATGTCCGCCGGGGCTATGGGTTTATATATGAACCGGGCCTGGAGGCCGAAGTGTTTATAGCTCGGCGGGATGTGAATGCCCACCTGCCTGAAGAGCATCCCGGCCGTAACCTGATGCCGGGTGACATCGTGCAGTATACCCGGCACTGTGGAGAGAGGGGGTGGTTCGCCCTAGATGCAAAACTGAGGGGCAGCCAGGAGAGCCGAGTGAGTTCTGCACCCCCTCCCTCAGATGAAGCCGGATACTCTGAGTAAAGGCAGCGGAACACCGTTACACCGTCCCCGTTGGGACCACCACTGAGTTTTTGTTTGAAAAAGTTTACAAAAGATAATAAGCAAAAATGATAACCGAACAGTTACCAGATTGTCTGACCATGATTGAGAGAACCGGCCGTTACCGGCACCGTTGTCCCCGTGGGGACCGTTCAAAAAGTTGCATGAGGAACTGCTCATGGACAAGCCCGTGAACTTGCAGGGCAACCACAAACGTTAAGTGGCATGTAAATAAGTTGTTTTACCGTTACCGTTTCCGCATTTGCCGCCTCCGGAGACGCAGGTTGGAGGGAGGGCCCACAGCAGAGCAGGCTGGGGCCCAGCCACCACAGGAACCGGTGGCTACCCTCTGGAGGGGAAGGACAGATCCCGCTCGGGTAACTTGGTGCAGGACTGGGGTCAAGGGGTGCTGCCTGGGCTTTAGGGGCAGCATCAGGGCCAGGTTACTTGGGTGGGAGAGAGCGGAGACCGTAACCGTAAACCGTTTGCAACGTTTAAGTACTGACCTCCCGATGTGGGATGATGTCATAAGTTGTTATGTTTACCGTTTTACCTTATATATTTTTCAGAAAATAAAACCGGTGTTGGACGGGCAGCCCGCGGACGGTCTGCATTTTGCTAAGGGGGAATGTGACGCCCTGGGCAAGCCAGGGGTCACAGGTCATCACACCACCACACCCTACACCCCAGCTAGGCACACACAGCTAACCAAAAATACTTGTTGCCTTCCTCCAGGAGCTGGTGTCCACACCAGGGGGTGGGTCAGGCGGTTGGCTCCGCCCACCGAGGGGTTCACAGCCCTGGAGGCGGGAGAACCAGGCAGTTGAAGCCAGACTAGAGTCTGAGGAGGAGTGCAAGCTAGGGGAGTGAAGTAGAAGGAAGTAGTAGTGGAGCTAAGGAGAAAAGCTGAAGTGACAGAAAAAGCGAGAGTAGTAAAGCCTGAAGTTGTTCCGGGTGTGTGCCCCGGACAGTGACAGCAAGGTCAGCAGACGGCGGTGATAGTCCGCAGGGGTGACTGCTTGGAGGTTGCTGGAAGGACCGCGGACGGGTGGTGACCCGGCGGTCTGGAGCAGTATACGAAGAACAGTCAGCACCAGGGCAGGGGCCTTTCGGATCCCAGCAAGGCTAGGAGTCGCCATAATTTGCCAAATCCGTCAGTGAAGGGGACGTCTGTCTCCTAACAACCAAGTCCCGATTAAAGGCAACAGTCCAACCGTAACGGAGAGACACCACCACCGCCAGGGCACCAGTTTCTCAGGGCCAGCACCTGCGGGCAAAGTAGGGCTCCTCCGGCCCATATCCAAGCCGGGGAGCGGGTTACCGGTGGGAACCCATCGCAACCATCATCATCTTATTTGCAGGAAAAAGGGACCGTCACCTACTGGGGAAAGCAAGTGCAGCCGTCCGTGGGAACCGTCTTTCCAGCCGTGTGTTTTACCGAGAACTGTGTCATCGTCTCAGGCTGAGTGAGTACTACAGTGCCGCAAGGCACAGAGCTGCCCCCGCGTCCCTGCACCCCACCAAGCCCTGCATCACCCACCTCATCACTGGGCCCCGGGACAACCAACCCCCCTACCCACGGAGGGGAGGACTCACATCTAGCTGCTCCATACCACCACTCCCGGGATCCCCATACAGAGCAGCGGTGGTGTCAACAAATCACCACAACCGTGGGTGGCGTCACGGACAATAAACTATCCCAAAACACCAATTCCCCTTTCACTCACGGGCGAGGAACGTCGCTCGAGCCCCCGGGATCCGGCCCATCGCTCGAGCCACCGAGCAGCGGCAGCAGCGGGCCGCAGCAGCCGGACCCGAGCAGTAGGGAGGGCGCGGTGTCCCCTCCTCCGCCCGCGACACATCCTTTTACTCGGGGTGCAGGACCTACCCCCCCCTGGTTCCAAGTTCCCAGATATCGGTGTCACTTCCATCAGAACCACAAATCCCAATCAACACCTCACATTATGACCTGTCAGACACACTAGTGGGTTGGTCTAGCTGGAATGGGGTCACCCACCTAGGGGTCAGGCAGACTGCTAGGAGGAACAAGGAGAGTCTAGTGAGAGCCTTCAAAGAGAGAGGAGCTGGGGAGTGTTAGCTCCCAGGGGAGATAGAAGGACCGAGGTTGGGTTGCAGACGGTGGTCCGAGACCAGAGGAGTTGGGGACCGGTAGCAGTGACATTGGATAAGGATACGACGGACATAGTCTTGGAGGACTGTCGGCACCAGAAAGCCCAAAAGACCTGACCGGTACCGAGCACAACAGGGTACAGGACCCTAGATCAGGAGCCGATTCAACGTCCTGACAATTAACCTGCAGAGGAAAGGGACCTTCAGGGACCTTCCCAGAGAGCTCAGAGACTGAGGGCATCAGCACACCGTGGGGGACAGGGTTTTCCAGAGAAAGCAACCCATTAAAGTCCCAAGTACCAGCCCTTGGGAGCAAATCTTCACTTAAAAACTGAAGAGCGGGACATTATAGTTTCAAGCTAGAGGGACCCACACGGGCACGAAACTGTGCACAGAGACAGGCTCCGGATTACTATGTCACACCGGTGGGACCAAGTACTTGGACAGGCTTCCAGCAGCGACAGCGGCCCACAGAGAATTTGGTTTACCTGCAGCGTGTGTGTCTCCTTTATAATCCTCATCCAGCACCACGACTACCCACAGTGAATACCCTGGTCCCCTGCACCCTGCTCTCCCAAGTAACTACCAACACCCTGAGTCCGGGGCCTTCCCTAGCTGCAGAGGGACTGACACCTTGCTGCTCCACACCATCTGCCCAGGTACTCCCTCCAGCAGCGGCGGTAATCCCTTTACCGCAACCCACAGGTGGCGCCACAAACTTCTCCCCTGTAAATAACCCCCTTTTTATGGATCAAAGTGTCCGCCAAGCTGGGTCCGCACCCCCCCCATCGAGCCACGATCCCGGATCCGAGCAGCCCGAGTAACACCGGGGCGGTACAACAGTAGGTCTCAAGTCTTCTTAGGACTCAGTACACTTCCAGATGCTTCCACTACAGATGACGCAGGCCTTCTCTTCGGTGAACAGGTCTGCTCCCCTGGTGATTGGAACTCTTCACTGCCGGCTAAACGTTTTAGATTTTGTAACAACACCACAATTGTCAACTGACCCGTCATTCTCTTCTAACTCTTCACTCTAGGAAACTCACTCTTTACAGTTCAGTTCCTGGCGATTTTGGTTCAGCGGCAGATGGCAATTTTGATCTTCAAATGCCGAGGAGCACTGAATATGGGGGTCCTCTGCCAGCCACCCCCAGTACATTTTCAACCATTCAATGCTTAGAAGGCCACTCATCTGAATGGCTGCTCTGTAATATCACATTCCCCGTCCTCGCAAACTAAATCAATAACATCCATTCACCTTTATTCTTAAGAAGGCGATAAATATGGGTTGCTTCTATGTAAGTCAATGGTGTTTCCTACTTTTTTTTAAATAAAATGTAATTATATGAAAAAAAAAACAGTAATTAAAGGAGAATTACCCTCAAGGTTCCCTTCAAGGTGACGTAGACTCTCTTCCCTTTGTCCCAGGTGACGGATATTTCACTTCCAAGTGTCAAAATAAAGTAGTTCCCAGACTGCTGTATGTCAAAGCCAATCTCACTGCTCAGAGGTTTCCTGATATAGACCTGAAGAAGAAAAAGAAATATGGTGAAATTGAATGATAATGATCCTCAGCCGGTCCAGTCGACCGCTTTAGTCCAATGCTGCCTCTTCACTTAGCGCCTCAGGCACAGAAAAGTCCCCGTATCACCCTGACATTGCTGGACGAGACATGTTATGATATCACGTAAGGCCTAATCACATAGATTACGTTACGTGGAGATGCCATTTGCCAAAGAAGAGACTTCACCGGACTCACAAAGGCCGGACCGGACCATAGAAACCGATTGACCAGAGTGGGGCCTTTCACCATTTTGCTGGAATTGCCAGAAATTAATCCCAAAAATATGGATTCCAAATTCTTGGTAAAATCAAGATAAATTCAATTTGACTCAAACTAAGCCCATTCATCTTTAGTGTCCACCCTTACTTTTCCCCAAATTTTGTAAGGGGTTTTGACTTCTCACCATACAATTCAATGCATTAAAGAAAACCTATCATCAGTCTTTATTAGCCCAAACTAAGGGGCACTTTGCACAGTACGACATCGCAAGCCGATGATAGCGATGCCGAGCGCGATAGTCCCCGCCCCTGTCGCAGCTGCGATATCTTGTGATAGCTGCCGAAGCAAACATTATCACTACGGCAGCTTCACATGCACTCACCTGCCCTGCGACGTCGCTCTGGCCGGCGACCCGCCTCCTTCCTAAGGGGGCGGGTCATGCGGCGTCACAGCGACGTCACACGGCAGGCGGCCAATAGAAGCGGAGGGGCGGGGATGAGCGGGACGTAAACATCCCACCCACCTCCTTCCTTCCGGATTGCCGTCGGGACGCAGGTAGGAGATGTTCCTCGCTCCTGCGGCTTCACACACAGCGATGTGTGCTGCCGCAGGAACGAGGAACAACATCGTAACATCGGCCTTCCGAAATTATGGAAATGACCGACGCTACACCGATCATACGATTTCGACGCTTTTGTGCTCGTTAATCGTAGTAAAAACGATTCACATACTCCGATGTCGACAGCGACGCCGGATGTGCGTCATTTTCGATTTGACCCCACCGACATCGCACCTGCGATGTCGTAGTGTGCAAAGTACCCCTAAGAGTTTTTAAGCAAAGTTGCTGTAAAGGAGCTTAAATTAGTACTTTTGGTGTAGAAATTCATTGACAATGCACTTACAACGCTCCTGCCTCTCTCTCTTTCTCTGCCCTGTCAACAGCCTCCAAAGATTGACTGACAGGTCCCTTTTGTCTGAGTGACCTCCCTTGCTTTCTCAAGATCTTGCACATGCACCATCATTCCCTGGGGCGCACAGTAAGGTCCTAATGACTGCGAGAGCCAAATTATTGCTCTGCGCATGCGCCAACAGAGGGAGTGGTGGCGCATGCATGAGATCTCAGGCATGGGAGTCATGTCACTCAGACAAGAGTTACCTGTCAGTAAATGACAGGATTCCGGTGGCATGGGAAGGAAAGAAGGAGAGAGGCAGAAGCGATGTAAGTGCAGTGCCAGCCCTTCTCTACTTGACACTCAGTAATGTAAAAATTGTGCAAGGGATTTCTTAAAGAAAAATGGGAAATCACTCTTCCATGATAAAAGTATAAATATTAATCTCTTTTACAGCTTTGATACCATGTCACGAATTGACTATGGCAAGTCTGCTGTGCGGCACAACATACAGCAAAACAAGGGGTACACATGGGACACTATAACAATGATGGGCCCTAGCGTTAGTGATTGGGAAGATGGGACACCTCTTTCACTCACCTGCAGCTGTACCCTGCACTCCTAGACAATCCCTGTAAAGGTTCGCACCTGTCGCTGAACAGCATACCTGAGACCCTGGCAGAACCAGTAATAACCCTGGCTAGTGAGTTGACAGGTGAGGAACGCTAATCCCACTGCAGTACTAATACAACACCAGGGCAAGGAAAGACAGACGGAGATAACAACAAAATAAATATTCAACTCACGGCTGCAGTCAGAACCAGGACTGCAACCTACACAGCAACAGCTCCTTCCACCTCAAGGCTGAGCATCCAAATGGAAAAAATAACTGGTGCCCTCTACTGGGAGAAGATGGTATATATTGGGACTGGGAGTGGTCCCAAACTGAAAGCACCTGAGGAGAGGTAATGACAATGCTGCTGGCAGGGAGAAACTGACATTAACTCTTTGAAAGGAAACTACACTTAATATGGAGAGTCTTACATGGCAATGAGAGACTCTAACCCTGGACCTGCCAGTAATCTGACACTGCAGAGAGACGGACGTGATATGCCATTACTTTACGGTAGAAAGCCTGTTGACAGCTTTCATTTGACAAGACATGCTGAAAAAATCCTTGACAAGTTGAAATAATCATCGCAACTATATAATGGCCTCCTTTACACACATAAAATATAAACATCTCCTGGCAGAGTATCTCAAAATCATGTTTTTTTTCAAAGTGGTCTTCTCATGCCACTGATTTTGGCATATGTCGAGCTAAAAGGAGCACATTCGTACACAGGATACAGAAGAATTTGGTCTACATCATGGGTGGTGGAGGTGGTGCCACTGGTTATGTTCGAGGCGCCTTGTGAGCAATATTACATACAGAGAACATGTACAAAAAGGCCTTGATATGTACTAACTCAAAAATATAATTGTTGAAGTAATTTCTTGAAGCATGGAGGCAGCTAAGACAACCTAACGCAAGGCGCTCAAGGGATTATACACAAAGTTCATAAATTACAACATAAGTCGCAAAAAAACAGGAACACATCCAACACTGAATACTGGATCCAATGGTTTATTAACTTCTTGAAGCCAAAAATTGAGTATGGAGAATAAGCAGGTGTTGGGGAAAATGGCCATTTCATGTACACCTGTGCATGATATCAAAGCCCTTGACAGGTGTGAACAGGACCCCTATCAGCCAGGACACATGCTCATTCTCTGACTAACTGTATGAGTCCTATGAGCACCAAGTTGTCATTCGACACCTGATTCTTCATCTTCATGAGGTCATTTATCAGAATCAATCTGTAAGTATTGTTATTATTGTGCATTAGAGCCAAATTGACAAATTTGGTGGGTGGGCGCACCGAAACTAGTCCATGTGAAAACAGGACATCTGATTTAATCTACACTGTGTGCAGAATTATTAGGCAAATGAGTATTTTGATCACATGATACTTTTTATACATGTCGTCCTACTCCAAGCTGTATAGGCTGAGAGCCAACTACCAATGAAGTAAATCAGGTGATGTGCCTCTGTGAAGCCCCACAGGTGTTGTGTCGGTGCATTACCTTCAGGGACTCCACTCAGCTGGATCTGGTCACAGGTAGGAGATCTTCTTCTTGTCGTGACGCCACTCTCAGTATTGCGGCCAGTAGGGACCGCCACTGCAGGTTGAGGGTCGCCTGGGGCTGATGGTATGTGCAGTTAGTTGGAATAGCCTCCTGAGAGTGAGGCAAGCCCCAGGGCCCGATGTAGGTGCGTAGTACCACAAGGCGCAGAATAACTCCACACAGGCAGAATGTCTTTCAGGGTTTTTACTCACTTCAGGTGGCAGGGTGAGTAACCCGGGCGTAGCTGGGATGAACCAGGCGGGAACCAGGTGTCCTTCAGGCTGATTTGTGAGGGTGACTACTAACTCGCCTTCCTTAGCCCTTTTTGGTTTGGGGTGACCCCGACTTTTAGTCCCTATGGGGGTCACCCAGGGAAGTTGCTGAAGCCTCACTCCCCTTCGTTTGCCGTGTGCTTGTTGCCTGGGCCAGATCACTCCAGCTTCTTGCCTCCTGTGAGCTATGGGCCCTAACTGTGGCTACGTGGCTGCGGCTTTTGTGGTGTTGTGGCGTGGGCTTTGAGAGCCCCACACCGGCAGGTTTAGCAAAAGAAAGCTGGATCTATCTCCGCTTCGGGATCTGCCGCCCGTTTGGGCCTGGTACTCCCTAGCAGTCTCCTTACTTCCCACTCTGTGCTCTCTCTTTAGCTGGAGATGGGTTTCGGGTAGCACTCCTAGTTGACCGTTCTCCCCCGTCGGTAGCCACTGCGCGGACGCTGTCAGACTCCAGCAGCCCAGGGGAAGGGGTCAGCTCCTCTCGGAGCTCCCTGGCCTCTGCTCTGAACCGGCTCACTGCTCCTCCTCTCCTGTTCTTGCCTACGCCACCTAGCAACCAGGCTCCCTTACCACACCCCTTGAGAGGAGATGGAGGCTTTTGGCCCCCTCCACTATTCCAGTGAAGGTCAAGGCTTTTCCCCCTCCTGGGATCCCCAGGGGTCCTCTCATGGGTACATGTGTGAGAGCTGATTACTATGCGCCTGTGTACCACACCCCTGTCAGCCTTCTGGATTACCTGTATTGTACTGTCCCCAGCATGGGTGCAGTACTCAGTGGTGCCTGACCAGGTCAGGGGCGCCACATTCCCCCTTAGTTATCACCAGCACGTCCTCGGGCTGCAAGACAACATTTTTTTAAAATGCATAAAACATTAAAACATGTAAAACATTTTTAAAAGCACCAGGTACCATACATCACCACCCTCCACCCACAAGTCCGTTAACCCACCCAAAACCCTTTCACGTTGGCCGCGACTTCAGCCACTTCTGGCAGGATGTAGAGGCGGCTTTCATGGGCTGGTGGTTTCAGGGTATACCTGGCCTGGTGGATCCGCGCCTTCAGCCTCTTCTGGCAGGATGCAGAGGCGGCCTCCACAGTTGGTGCTGACCAGGTACCCTCTTTGTGGTGGAGAGCCAGGCCCCATAAACAGGCATGCTCTCTGGTTGCAGGTAAGCCAAGGCCCTATATACGGACGGGCTCCTCCTGGTTGCAGACGGGCCAAGCCCCTAAACAGGCTGACTCTGGTGGCGGTGGTGCCCTTTTGGTGTAACTATTTACACTGCGAGAGTTTGTGGCTATAGCCAGTTCATAGCCTTAAGGTTTATTTCTCACAATAGTTTTTGTGGGCACATTCTTGAACTTTAAAACGTTGCAAAACAAACTTTCCAAACTGGTCAAAACTTGCTGTACTTTACTTAAACTTAGGCGGATTCCTCTTCACCAGGGCTTGGGCCTGTAGGGCTGCGGCACCTGTTGCTTCCTTGACCTTTTTCTTCATCTGTGGTTATCTCTTCATTAGGTCTTTGGTCTTTTCTTTCTTTATTACTGTCTTTCCTTTCTTCTTCTTTGGGACATGGCACTACATCTAGCGCGTACCAGCCTCTTTCTCCTTGATGCATGGTAAATTGTACGGAGTCTCCCATCTTTAAGTTTCTTCCAGGATGTCCTCTGGGCAGATGAGCTCTCACATCTCTTCTATTGACGAAGATACCTTCCTTTATGCCAGGTGCAACGATGAATCCATATCCTGACTTTAGGCTGAAGTCCTCCACTACTCCTCTACAAAGGGGTCCTCTGGCCTGGGCTTTGGCTCTTCTCAGGAACCTTTTTTCTTGTAGGTCTCTGGCCGTGACTTCTCTCTGCTCTGGGGATGGCGGTGCAGGGGAAAACTGGGTTCTGCTGCGGCGCTGTGTCTTGCGGGCTGGATTCTGCGAAGTGCAGCTTACAAGCTCCCAGGTGAGGCTTTGGGGCAGGTCTTCTTCGTCAGCAGGAGGTGTCAGGTCTTCCTCGTCCCAACGGGAATATGGCAGCATCTCCGGCTCTGGGACTAGCACTGCTGCTGGCTCCGGGGGCAACTCCTCAGCTTCTTGCCCTCCTCTCCCCCTTAGTTCTTCGCTGCACTCTGGTCGTGGCAGCACTGGGGATGAGTGTTCCTCAGCTGGCCCAGGCGGTGGACTCTTCAGCGTGGTTGCTGCAGGGGTTGCCTTAGGGGTGTTCGGAGGGAGCATGTATCGGTCCACCATCTCCTGTGGGAACTTAGCCTCCAGGTCAGCCTTCAGCTGCCAGTATGCGGAGTCTTCACCTATCAGGGATTTCCTAGTAGGGACTTCCTTAGGCTGGGGAGCGGTGTCTGCTCTGGCCTTGCAGGCCGGGGTAAATGGTGATGCAATCTCTTGGCGGGCCGCGCCCTGTATGGCGGCGGCCTGGTCTTGGCGGGCCGCGCCCTGTATGGCAGCGGCCTGGTCTTGGCGGGCCGCGCCCTGTATGGCGGCGGCCTGGTCTTGGCGGGCCGCGCCCTGTATGGCGGCGGCCTGGTCTTGGCGGGCCGCGCCCTGTATGGCGGCGGCCTGGATCGGCGTCGCAGCTGCGATGGGATCTGTGCAGGCTGGGCTGGGCGTCGCTGCAGGGACCGGGTCTTGGTGGGCCGAGCAGGGCATCGCTGCGGCGGCCGGGGCTTGGCAGGCCGAGCAGGGCATCGCTGCGGCGGCCGGGGCTTGGCGGGCCGAGCAGGGCATCGCTGCGGCGGCCTGGGCTTGGCGGGCCGCACCTGGCGTGGCTGCGGCCTGGCTCAGCGTCGCCGCGCCGGGCGCCTCTTCTGGGACCGCGGTCGTAGCAGCAGGGGTTGGAGCACTTGCACTGGCCGGGGCAACTCTGGACTCACCCATCAGTGGCACCATCGGGATCTGAGTCGTCGCCGCTCGATCTGGCAGGCGTCGCGCGGCTCCCTCCTCGTAGGTCCGAACCGCCGCAGCCATCTCCAGAAGCTCCGTGCGTCCCTCACTGAGCTGTCGCATGATCCTGGCCTCCAGCTGATCGCAGAAGATAGCAAGCTCCCGGCACCACCAGGCAGCAGAGCCTGGTTCTGGGTATCCACGTCTGGACTCCATCTCTTCTCTCTGCAGCAGCAGGCTTGTGGCTCTCTTTCCTTCCCGCCGTCTCTGGACGCTCCCGTTCTCTTCACAAGCGAGGTCAGAACTCTGCAGGGGATCTCTGGGTAGCCACACCTCTTCGTGGGCGGTAACTTCTTCCAGCGCGGGCTGCTGTTGTTTTTCAGCGCGCTTTTCATGGTGGCAATATGGCGGCGCTTCCAATTTTTCAAGCGGACCGCCCAGGCACATGGTCACCTGTCTCAACAGGTCTAGTCCTTATCCTGTTCGTGACGCCAGATGTGAAGCCCCACAGGTGTTGTGTCGGTGCATTACCTTCAGGGACTCCACTCAGCTGGATCTGGTCACAGGTAGGAGATCTTCTTCTTGTCGTGACGCCACTCTCAGTATTGCGGCCAGTAGGGACCGCCACTGCAGGTTGAGGGTCGCCTGGGGCTGATGGTATGTGCAGTTAGTTGGAATAGCCTCCTGAGAGTGAGGCAAGCCCCAGGGCCCGATGTAGGTGCGTAGTACCACAAGGCGCAGAATAACTCCACACAGGCAGAATGTCTTTCAGGGTTTTTACTCACTTCAGGTGGCAGGGTGAGTAACCCGGGCGTAGCTGGGATGAACCAGGCGGGAACCAGGTGTCCTTCAGGCTGACTTGTGAGGGTGACTACTAACTCGCCTTCCTTAGCCCTTTTTGGTTTGGGGTGACCCCGACTTTTAGTCCCTATGGGGGTCACCCAGGGAAGTTGCTGAAGCCTCACTCCCCTTCGTTTGCCGTGTGCTTGTTGCCTGGGCCAGATCACTCCAGCTTCTTGCCTCCTGTGAGCTATGGGCCCTAACTGTGGCTACGTGGCTGCGGCTTTTGTGGTGTTGTGGCGTGGGCTTTGAGAGCCCCACACCGGCAGGTTTAGCAAAAGAAAGCTGGATCTATCTCCGCTTCGGGATCTGCCGCCCGTTTGGGCCTGGTACTCCCTAGCAGTCTCCTTACTTCCCACTCTGTGCTCTCTCTTTAGCTGGAGATGGGTTTCGGGTAGCACTCCTAGTTGACCGTTCTCCCCCGTCGGTAGCCACTGCGCGGACGCTGTCAGACTCCAGCAGCCCAGGGGAAGGGGTCAGCTCCTCTCGGAGCTCCCTGGCCTCTGCTCTGAACCGGCTCACTGCTCCTCCTCTCCTGTTCTTGCCTACGCCACCTAGCAACCAGGCTCCCTTACCACACCCCTTGAGAGGAGATGGAGGCTTTTGGCCCCCTCCACTATTCCAGTGAAGGTCAAGGCTTTTCCCCCTCCTGGGATCCCCAGGGGTCCTCTCAGGGGTACATGTGTGAGAGCTGATTACTATGCGCCTGTGTACCACACCCCTGTCAGCCTTCTGGATTACCTGTATTGTACTGTCCCCAGCATGGGTGCAGTACTCAGTGGTGCCTGACCAGGTCAGGGGCGCCACACCTCTCTGTAATGAGGAGGGGTGCGGTGTAATGACATCAACACCCTATATAAGGGGTGCTTAATTATTAGGCAACTTCTTTTCCTTTGGCAAAATGGGTCAGAAGAGAGATTTGACGGGCTCTGAAAAGTCCAAAATTGTGAGATGTCTTGCAGAGGGATGCAGCAATCTTGAAATTACCAAACTTTTGAAGCGTGATCACCGAACAATCAAGCGTTTCATGGCAAATAGCCAACAGGTACAAATCAGCATATAAATTACACCTTTATTCCTAAACTTGTAGGAGCAATAGTGTTTACTCCAAAACACACAAGTCAGGTACTGAAAGCCATCACTAATAAAAAACACCCTGGTCAGGTAAGTTGACCCCAATAGGTACGCACCCGAGGGGGTCACATATAGTGATGGCCACTAGAAATAACAAACACATGCAAAAAAACTAAACAAACATAAATGAAAATTGATGTTGCTGTAGACAAAGGACAGTGGTCCAATTGGCCAAAAAACACAACAAACTAAATAATACCTAAAAAAACAAAACAAGGTGCAATGCACTCCATTGACTGACAATGGTCAGACATACAGGTACATGAAATGCAATTGAATTTTAGGCATTAAAAAAGGAATGGTCTCACCCAATCCCTTTTGATGGAGGGAGATGCAGTCTCTTGGTCCTGAGTAGTGGATACGGTCGCCATATACTGGCCCTACCACCTACCAAATATAAAATAACAAAAGACTGCTGCCCCAAACTTCCGTCCTAACAAGGACGGACCACAACTAGGTCTCAAGCTGGACCCCTATGCTGACCCTGATGACATCCCGGCGTCCCGACGCGTTTCGTCACTAAGACTCCTCAGGGGACATGATAATCGTCAGTCAGGTCCTTGCTGCCAGCCCTCACCAAACCATAGTGTCAAAGGTTCTGGCGTGGTCAATATTAGGGTCATTTAAACCTATGGGTGGTATCATTGCTCCAATCAGAAACCACATTCCACCTGATGCTTATTCAATCAAAGTCACGTGGATATCCTCATGTGGGTTTGGAATAAACACATGAAAAGCACACCCCCTATGTGATGTCACTGGCACTCCACCTAGGTGACGTCCACATTCTCAAAGAGAGCTGGTCCAATCAACACTTAGGTGTACACCTGCGATAGGTGCACATACAGGAGTCCTCCCCATAACCCCTCCAATAGAGTATCAACTCACATTCGGCCAGGGAAGTACGTCGCACGTGCGCCGGCATCAGGGGGGCGGAACTTCCTCTATAATCAGGCGTCTGTTCACATCCGGCCAGGGATGCCCATCCAGTGTGCACCAGCGTCAGAGGGGAGGGACTTCCTCTCTAGCCGGATAATGATTCACTTCCGACCGGGGAAGCACATCCCATGTGCACCAGTATCAGGGCGGGACTTCCTCTCCTCAGATGATGATTCATATCCGGCCGGGGACGCATATCTCATGTGCGCCAATAGCAGGGGGGAGGGAATTTCCTATGGGCCGTAATCATGTGATCGGGAGTTTGCCGCATCACTTCCGGTCCATCGTGTCAGTCATTCCACCTCCGAAGCGACTCCCACATGCATCAACAATAGGGGAGGTACTCCCATTATGCATGGCCACGTCATCGGAGGTGGGCGTCAAGACTGCACCACGCATACCCACCCACTCCATGCCTAGTATGGAGATAAGAGGACCACCCCCTCTCCATAAGGATACGGTCCGAACGACATATGCCTGCCATAACATGCATAGCCTCCCACCCCCATAGACGACAACAGTACAGGGGCAAGATGTTACACAAGGACATATAGCAAACAAGGCTTCACCGGACAGATCACTATTATTCATGTGGGTATGTTAGGCGGTATCACAGACACCTGAATATCTTAAAAATAGAGGTTACAGTAAATAGATCCAACCCATCAGGATAGTCAAATCCACGAGGTGTTATAATATTATCACACATGTATGCGGCTGCAGTTGGCAGAAGCATACATAATACTTGTGACAATTGTTGATGAAAGGTAAAAGGAGGCAAAAATACAGTCCTTGCCATAATTCCAATAAATAGGTATAATACGATTGAGGTGGCAGCGAACTACACTCCATATTTGGATTGCTAATTTATTACATGGTGATGGCAGGGTTCCTCTCCACTGGTCTAAATACTGAGGAATGGTTGGCTGAGGCCAGAAATGTCTTTTCTGATAAAGAGTTCACACAGAAGAAATATATACCGTCCTATGGGGCAGCCTTTAATGAATTGACTCAAGTATATAGGGACCAAATTGCCTCTTGGTGGGAGGTTCAGTCCCTTGAGAGTTACATTAAGGCTGGAATAGTCCCAAGGGGCCTGAGAATTCAACTGTCAGTTGGGCCACGGTATAAGAGTGCTTCTTTTGTGGCTAATTGGGAAAAAGAGGCCACCAATAGCTCCCTGAGATTGATGCAGATTATGCTGGAGGAGGAGAGGGCCACTCTCTCACAGCTGAACGCCAAACTTAGGGAGTCTATAGAAGTCACTAAAAAATACTCTGGTGAGCCAGACTTTACCAGTAAAGAAAAGAAATTACAGGATAGTTTGGAAAGATTCCAGTACCATCTTAAGGAACGAAAACATAAACAGTATAATAGGGATATCTTGGACTTTAAAGACAATCGAGCTTATCAGGTCCTTAATAATCAACCGGGCCCAGATATCCCCCATACAGTGCCATCCTTGTTTGCTATATGTCCTTGTGTAACATCTTGCCCCTGTACTGTTGTCGTCTATGGGGGTGGGAGGCTATGCATGTTATGGCAGGCATATGTCGTTCGGACCGTATCCTTATGGAGAGGGGGTGGTCCTCTTATCTCCATACTAGGCATGGAGTGGGTGGGTATGCGTGGTGCAGTCTTGACGCCCACCTCCGATGACGCGGCCATGCATAATGGGAGTACCTCCCCTATTGTTGATGCATGTGGGAGTCGCTTCGGAGGTGGAATGACTGACACGATGGACCGGAAGTGATGCGGCAAACTCCCGATCACATGATTACGGCCCATAGGAAATTCCCTCCCCCCTGCTATTGGCGCACATGAGATATGCGTCCCCGGCCGGATATGAATCATCATCTGAGGAGAGGAAGTCCCGCCCTGATACTGGTGCACATGGGATGTGCTTCCCCGGTCGGAAGTGAATCATTATCCGGCTAGAGAGGAAGTCCCTCCCCTCTGACGCTGGTGCACACTGGATGGGCATCCCTGGCCGGATGTGAACAGACGCCTGATTATAGAGGAAGTTCCGCCCCCCTGATGCCGGCGCACGTGCGACGTACTTCCCCGGCCGAATGTGAGTTGATACTCTATTGGAGGGGTTATGGGGAGGACTCCTGTATGTGCACCTATCGCAGGTGTACACCTAAGTGTTGATTGGACCAGCTCTCTTTGAGAATGTGGACGTCACCTAGGTGGAGTGCCAGTGACATCACATAGGGGGTGTGCTTTTCATGTGTTTATTCCAAACCCACATGAGGATATCCACGTGACTTTGATTGAATAAGCATCAGGTGGAATGTGGTTTCTGATTGGAGCAATGATACCACCCATAGGTTTAAATGACCCTAATATTGACCACGCCAGAACCTTTGACACTATGGTTTGGTGAGGGCTGGCAGCAAGGACCTGACTGACGATTATCATGTCCCCTGAGGAGTCTTAGTGACGAAACGCGTCGGGACGCCGGGATGTCATCAGGGTCAGCATAGGGGTCCAGCTTGAGACCTAGTTGTGGTCCGTCCTTGTTAGGACGGAAGTTTGGGGCAGCAGTCTTTTGTTATTTTATATTTGGTAGGTGGTAGGGCCAGTATATGGCGACCGTATCCACTACTCAGGACCAAGAGACTGCATCTCCCTCCATCAAAAGGGATTGGGTGAGACCATTCCTTTTTTAATGCCTAAAATTCAATTGCATTTCATGTACCTGTATGTCTGACCATTGTCAGTCAATGGAGTGCATTGCACCTTGTTTTGTTTTTTTAGGTATTATTTAGTTTGTTGTGTTTTTTGGCCAATTGGACCACTGTCCTTTGTCTACAGCAACATCAATTTTCATTTATGTTTGTTTAGTTTTTTTGCATGTGTTTGTTATTTCTAGTGGCCATCACTATATGTGACCCCCTCGGGTGCGTACCTATTGGGGTCAACTTACCTGACCAGGGTGTTTTTTATTAGTGATGGCTTTCAGTACCTGACTTGTGTGTTTTGGAGTAAACACTATTGCTCCTACAAGTTTAGGAATAAAGGTGTAATTTATATGCTGATTTGTACCTATTTATATTTGGATTGCTAATTTATTAAATAGCCAACAGGGTCGCAAGAATCGTGATGGGCAAAAAAGCCGCAAAATAACTGCCCATGAATTGAGGAAAATCAAGCGTGAAGCTGCCAAGATGCCATTTGCCACCAGTTTGGCCATATTTCAGAGCGGCAACGTTACTGGAGTATCAGAAAGCACAAGGTGTGCCATACTCAGGGACATGGCCAAGGTAAAGAAGGCTAAAAAACCACCACCTCTGAACAAGACACATGAGATAAAACGTCAAGACTGGGCCAAGAAATATCTTAAGACTGATTTTTCAAAGGTTTTATGGACTGATGAAATGAGAGTGACTCTTGATGGGCCAGATGGATGGGCCAGAGGCTGGATCAGTAAAGGGCAGAGAGCTCCACTCCGACTCAGACGCCAGCAAGTTGGAGGTGGGCACTGGTATGGGCTGGGATCATCAAAGATCAACTTGGGGGACCTTTTCAGGTTGAGGATGGAGTGAAGCTCAACTCCCAGACCTACTGCCAGTTTCTGGAAGACAACTTCTTCAAGCAGTGGTACAGGAAGAAGTTGGTATCATTCAAGAAAAACATGATTTTCATGCAGGACAATGCTCCATCACATGCATCCAACTACTCCACGTCGTGGCTGGCCAGTAAAGGTCTAAAAGATGAAAAAATAATGACATGGCCCCCTTGTTCACCTGATCTGAACCCCATAGAGAACCTGGGGTCCCTCATAAAATGTGAGATCTACAGGGAGGGAAAACAGTACACCTCTCGGAGCAGTGTCTGGAGGCTGTGGTGGCTGCTGCATGCAATGTTGATCGTAAACAGATCAAGCAATGACAGAATCTATGGATGGTCGGCTGCTGAGTGTTATTATAAAGAAAGGGGGCTATATTGGTCACTATTTTTGGGGGATTGTTTTTGCATGTCTGAAATGTTTATTTCTAAATTTTGTGCAGTTATATTGGTTTACCTGGTGAAAATAAACAAGTGAGATGGGAATATATTTGGTTTTTATTAAGTTGCCTAATAATCCTGCACAGTAATAGTTACCTGTGTGGCGCCCCTGAGGCTTCCGTCGCCACAGAGACATTGCACCCCAGTCAAAGGTGTGATGTCCCATCCTGGGTAAGGAAAGGGGTACATGCCAGTTCACAGGTAAAACTGCACTACACCCATTGCTAGGCACACACTGCGACCAGGGACAGTGGCAGCAACCCTCCCATGCTGCATGCTGGGAGGGGTCGTAAGACCCATCCCTGCTCCCATAGGGGGGTAGCTTAGCAACCGGGGGGTGGGAAGAGCCAGCCGAGTGTAGAGCAGAGAGGAAGGTCAGAGTTTCAGTTTACCTCAGAGAGTGAGAGAGTGAGGAGACAGCATGTAGCTGTGAAAGAGAAAGGAGCTCTGTGAGTTCAGAGTGTCCGCAACAGAGAAAGAAAGCAACAGAGAAGGAGAGAAACAGAGAGTAGAAAAAGAGCTCTAGTCAGGCAGGAGCTAAAGAGAGAAGAAAGTGACACTTCCTGGTGAAGACCCTGGGACTCAGAGCGTCCAGGTGACACCAAGCAGGGAACGAAGGGATTCCAGGGCCACAGGGAACATCGGTGGAGGGATCAAGCTGCATCCAGGGGACGGTCCCTAGTGACTGGAGGAGGAGAAGCCATCTCCAAAGGTTAAAAGACCGAGGTCCGGGGAAAGCTGCATGCTCCCCGGACCAAAGCCCACAGCAAGAATCTCTGGAAAAGGGGCGAATACCGACAGGCGAGCTCCCAGCCCGGAGGCTGCAGTGGAGGCCGAGCCAGGTTCAGCCACAAAAGGCAAGGGTAGTGAAGTCAGCTGAGAAAGGACACAATTAGAGGGGTGCACTGGCATTTACCCCCAGATCTACCCGGGATCGGCGGAGGTTCCTGACGGTGGTTCCAGCAGTCCAAAGGCTCCTGCAGACCTTGACAAGAACTGTGAGTAAAGACCTTGAAACTCCACCCCTGGTGTTGCCTCAGTTATTTATCTGCATAGACACTTACAAGCACCAACAGTGTCCCCGGGGTATTGCTCCACCTGTGGGGAGCAGTACCATCATTGCTGCCATTCCATCACCCCGGAGGCCTCATACAGCGGCGGCGGCTTAATAGCCGCATACCACAGGTGGCGTCACGAACACAAACTTTATTCACCCCCAAGTCACCAGCCATATTTAATTGACACCCACCAGGGCCACGGAGTCGGGCCCCGCCACCACTGACGACCCCCAGGCTAGTCCGGTCTGGCACCGGGTGTCCCATAGCCCTGGGGTGGGCGAGTCAACTTTGGCGTCACGAACAGGATTTCGTGCCCGGACCCACCGGGTACTGTGCGCCTGAAAAGACTGTGAAAGAACTGTGTTTTACTGAAAAAAACTGCCGCCATTAGCCTGGCTGAGCGCGGGAAGAAGAGGGGCGTGTCTGCAGAAAGAGCGCGAAAGTAAGCCCCGCCCCCTTTGATCTTGCAAGGAAGCGCGCGAAGCGGTGCCCGCTATGGAGAGCGGACGGAAGATGTCTGCGTTCAGCCCTGTCGGCGGCATGGCGGGACTCCGAAGTGGAGGAGGCGGAGTGGCTTTTGATGTGGAGGATCGCGGCCCGAGTGAGCTCCCCGCGGGAACCGCTGCCTGGTTGGAGCGGGAGCTGGGTCGATTCTGTGTCCGGGTGAGAGCACAGACGCTGCAGCAGGTGCTCGACTGGAAGGCAGAAGTCCGGAGGATGGTCGCCATGGTGTGGGCCCAGGAACAGAGGGCCGCCGCAGCAGCCGTGTCGCGTGAAGATAAAGCCACGCAGACCCCCACGGCATCCCTCCTCAGCTGGGAGCCAGGACCCGACAGCACCGTGACGAGTGAGCCCTGTGAAGCACCACTCCGGGATCAAGAGGTACCGTGTACGCTGCCCCCGCCACCATTCCCACTGGAGGTTCAGAGCCCGGGGATGTATTGTTCCTGGAGAAGTCCGGTGTCCCGTACAACATTGGCACAGTACGGTCCCCTGCAATGCTAACTGCATCCGTAAGTTAACCCCTGAAGTTAAACGTTCGAGTTGAAAGTTTTAAAGGACCTGCTCCAGAAATAATGCCTCCTGCCTTTGTTGAACGTCCCTAAGTTCTCCAGGAGACGCCACCCAGCACAAGAGGTGGAAGGAGGAGGACCTTGTCTGACTTGTTGACCGTCGCTAGGTCGGAGTCCCAGTGGGCGCCATCAAGGGTCGGAGCCCCTGGTGGAGGACGACAAGGAGTTAATGGAGTCAGGACAGTACATAGCCCCTGAATGTCTGCCCATTGTTCTTTTCGAAGATGACACCCTTATCCTGAATCCTTGTCCCCTGTTCTTTTTGAAGATGACCCCCCCCTGTTTATGTGTTACCGGGCCACTGGACTGGAATGTGGTCCCCGGTGAATGTGTTATTTATGTGCCTCCCATAAAGGGATGTAATGTCCTAAAGTTTTAATGTTTTATGCATAACAAAATTTTGCAGTTTCTTCCAATGTTTTTGTTATTTCAGCCCGAGGACATGCTGGGATTCGCTGTGGGGCAGTGTGGCGCCCCTGAGGCTTCCGTCGCCACAGAGACATTGCACCCCAGTCAAAGGTGTGATGTCCCATCCTGGGTAAGGAAAGGGGTACATGCCAGTTCACAGGTAAAACTGCACTACACCCATTGCTAGGCACAGACTGGGACCAGGGACAGTGGCAGCAACCCTCCCATGCTGCATGCTGGGAGGGGTCGTAAGACCCATCCCTGCTCCCATAGGGTGGTAGCTTAGCAACCGGGGGGTGGGAAGAGCCAGCCGAGTGTAGAGCAGAGAGGAAGGTCAGAGTTTCAGTTTACCTCAGAGAGTGAGAGAGTGAGGAGCCAGCATGTAGCTGTGAAAGAGAAAGGAGCTCTGTGAGTTCAGAGTGTCCGCAACAGAGAAGGAGAGAAACAGAGAGTAGAAAAAGAGCTCTAGTCAGGCAGGAGCTAAAGAGAGAAGAAAGTGACGCTTCCTGGTGAAGACCCTGGGACTCAGAGGGTCCAGGTGACACCAAGCAGGGAACGAAGGGATTCCAGGGCCACAGATAGCTTCAGAGCTGGTGGCCTGTTCCACAGGAACATCGGTGGAGGGATCAAGCTGCATCCAGGGGACGGTCCCTAGTCACTGGAGGAGGAGAAGCCATCTCCAAAAGTTAAAAGACCGAGGTCCGGGGAAAGCCGCATGCTCCCCGGACCAAAGCCCACAGCAAGAATCTCAGGAAAAGGGGCGAATACCGACAGGCGAGCTCCCAGCCCAGAGGCTGCAGTGGAGGCCGAGCCAGGTTCAGCCACAAAAGGCAAGGCTAGTGAAGTCAGCTGAGAAAGGACACAATTAGAGGGGTGCACTGGCATTTACCCCAAGATCTACCCGGGATCGGCGGAGGTTCCTGACGGTGGTTCCAGCAGTCCAAAGGCTCCTGCAGGCCTTGACAAGAACTGTGAGTAAAGACCTTGAAACTGCACCCCTGGTGTTGCCTCAGTTATTTATCTGCATAGACACTTATGAGCACCAACAGTGTCCCCGGGGCACCGCTCCACCTGTGGGGAGCAGTACCATCATTGCTGCCATTTCATCACCTCGGAGGCCTCATACAGCGGCGGCGGCTTAATAGCCGCATACCACAGGTGGCGTCACGAACACAAACTGTATTCACCCCCAAGTCACCAGCCATATTTAATTGACACCCACCAGGGCCACGGAGTCGGGCCCCGCCACCACTGACGACCCCCAGACTAGTCCGGCCTGGCACCGGGTGTCCCATAGCCCTGGGGTGGGCGAGTCAACTTCACAAACAGATATCCTCCTAAGATAGCCAAATCTAAAAAAACACTGCTCCAACTTCCAAAAATATTAAGCTTTGATATTTATGAGTCTTTTGGGTTGATTGAGAACATAGTTGTAGATCAATAATAAAAAAAAATCCTCTAAAATACAATTTGCCTGATAATTCTGCACACGGTGTATGGGTAATCGTGGCAGTAAATACCTAAATTCCCTGCAGTTCCACCACAAGGAAAATTAAGCATCACACAATGTCCATTGAAATTATTAATTGTCTAGGTAATGCAGGACAGGAAAGGTCCTCTTGTAACCAAATTCTAAGGGTTGAGAGACTCACTATCAATGAAGGGCGCCAGCTGGTTCTCCCAAGTTCCTCTGAAATTTTTGATAAAAAAATAACAATTCGGAGAATGTGATTGCTCCTCCTGGGTGGTTCCGCAGGGCAAAAGAGGCGAGGCCTAGCATCTACTGAGTCCGTTCCTCCCGCCCTTAACAAACAGCAGTGCAAAGTTTTAGGAAATGAAGAGAGGAGTCATGTTGGAGGTGTCTGGACAAGGTTTGGAAGAACAACGTTGTATTGATGGAGTAAATGATACGTCATGAAGGAGGAAGTATATATGGTAGATTTTCTGGGCTGTAGGACATCAAAGTTAACAACTAAGAGGAACAGTAGGGCAATCAGGATTGAACTAGAGGGATCACCATGCCACCCACCGGATTGAGCATTGTGACTTACACTAGAAGGGGCATTGGGAGACACTTAAGGGGGCTTTACACGCTACGACATCGCTAATGCGAACTCGTTGGGGTCACGGAATTGGTGACGCACATCCGGCCGCATTAGCGATACCGTTGCGTGTGACACCGATGCGCGATTTTGCATCGTTGCAAAAACGTGCAAAATCGCTCATCGGTGACATGGGGGTTCATTCTCAAAAATCGTTACTGCAGCAGTTATGAGGTTGTTCCTCGTTCCTGCGGCAGCACACATCGCTCCGTGTGACACCACAGGAACGAGGAAGCTCTCCTTACCTGCCTCCCGGCCGCTATGCGGAAGGAAGGAGGTGGGCGGGATGTTATGTCCCGCTCAGCTCCGCCCCTCCGCTGCTATTGGGCGGCTGCTCTGTGACGTCGCTGTGTCGCCGCACGAACCGCCCCCTTAGAAAGGAGGCGGTTCGCTGGTCACAGCGACGTCGCCGGGCAGGTAAGTATGTGTGACGGGTCTGGGCGATGTTGTGCGGCACAGGCAGCGATTTGCCCGTGTCGCGCAACAGATGGGGGCGGGTACCCACTCTAGCGATATCGGGACTGATATCGCAGTGTATAAAGCCTGCTTTAGGGGGACACAGTGGCTTACACTAGAGAGGGAACTACATGACTTATACTAGAGGGAGCGCTCGCACACACACTTTAGGAAGCACCAAAGCCAATATTTAGGAGAGCACTGGGGATAATACCTAAGGGGACACTGGGATTGACACTTTAGGCAGACAATGAGGCAAACACTTATGGGGGTACTGGGGATAACACCTAAAGAAGTACTGAGAATGGAACTTTAGGGAGTCACTGGGTTGACACTTAAGGGGACACTGGAGATAACACCTAGAGGAGAATTGGTACTGTCATTGTAGGGGTCACTGGACTGACACTTAAGGGGACACTGGAGATAAAATCTAGAGGAGAATTGGTACTGTCATTTTAGGGGTCACTGGGCTGACACTTAGGGTTAGACACTGAATATAACACTTAAGTAACACTGGGGTTCACACTTCGGGGAAGGTTGAAATATAGCATGACACTTGAGGGGGGCACTGGGGATGACGCAAACAACATGACTATGTCAATAGTTAGGGTGCGTTCATGGCCAGCAAGGTTCTAGACACATAATCAGCATACAGTGGAAGGACCCGTCTAGGGCCTTTAGCGAGAACAGTGATCAGCCTAGGTGAGAATTAGGAGGTGACCCTGATTCCCTCTCCCTAGCTTCAGGGCCCTCCGTTGTATTGTTACCCTGCTGTTCCCTCTGTGTTACGCCGCTCGTTGCGTGTATTCTCAAATCGTTACAGATTTATGTGATTCTGTGATTTCTGTGTACTCCCATGTACCTACCTGCTCATTTTCTAACTCAATTTCTCCATTTCTAAAGAGAATTGTGATCCTCTTGGAACATCTGTCTCCGGTGAATCCACAACCAACATTTCCCACAAGAATACGGAAGCTTCCTGGTTCTCCACCACAGAAATCCTAGAAGACAACCTTTTGTTAAACATGAATGGAATTATTCATTGTTGGCATGTTGGACTACTGCTATGTCTAAGGGGCACTTTGCACACTACGACATTGCAGGTGCGATGTCGGTGGGGTCAAATTGAAAGTGACGCACTTCCGGCATCGCATGCGACATCGCAGTGTGTAAAGCCTAGATGATACGATTAACGAGCGCAAAAGCGTCGTAATCGTATCATCGGTGCAGCGTCGGTGTAATTCATAATTACGATGACGCGACGGTCCGATGTTGTTCCTCGCTCCAGCAGCAGCACACATCGCTGTGTGTGAAGTCGCAGGAGCGAGGAACATCTCCTACCGGCGTCACCGCGGCTCCCGTAGGTTATGCGGAAGGAAGGAGGTGGGCAGGATGTTTACATCCTGCTCATCTCCGCCCCTCCGATCCGATTGGCCGCCTGCCGTGTGACGCCGCAGTGACGCCGCACGACCCGCCCCCTTAACAAGGAGGCGGGTCGCCGGCCACAGGGACGTCGCACGGCAGGTGAGTGTGTGTGTGAAGCTGGCGTAGCAATAATTTTCGCTACGCCAGCTATCACCACATATCGCTGCTGCGACGGGGGCGGGGACTATCGCACTCGGCATCGCAGCATTGGCCTGCAATGTCGCAGTTTGCAAAGCTCGCCTAAGTCTTACCTGAGCTAAAACATATTGGCAGTCTCCAGGGAAGTTGTAGACCATGCCATCAAATGTGAAGTAGTGTGACACTCCGATGGCTGAGCACGTGCTGGGGCAAACATTTTTCGTACATTCCCACGTTCTATCACGACATACACTGAAAACCAAATTCTGGTTTAGTTGGCAGATAGATAGTCATATCCATACATTAATTTACAGAAATCCATAACATCAGCTGTTTTGATGACGTTCATGTAGAACAATTTGTTTAACAATTAACCCATGGTACAGATAGGCTTATACGCTACAATTTATGGGGTACACATAATAAAATGCATTACTAAACCCAAGTGACCAATTTAGGATGATTCTGAAACATAATATGACTGTCTCTGAGTAATTCTCGGGCTATTATACCCTGATACGTTTCCAAATTAATAGTTGATTTAGTGTTAACGAGATCAGAATGGGAATATGTTTCTATTATGGTGACTAGGACATCACTAGTTGTATTGTCCACACCCAAAACAGCGTATACACAATCCAAACAATAAAAAAAAACATTCTTCAGAAGAGTAGAATGAAAGATGAAAGATCGTTCTGGGGATCTTCTGTAAACATTATTTTATACAAAGATCTTTCATAGACTCGCGACTATCGGACTAAACTTCTTCTGAAAAGTTGACGATGTGGCATTGGATGACAAAGGTCATCATATATCGTTGAGTTTCACCTGAAAAATAATTGTTCTTCATTTACTTCAGTTTGGACCATTATATGGCCACATACAGTGCCTACAAGTAGTATTCAACCCCCTGCAGATTTAGCAGGTTTGATAAGATGCAAATAAGTTAGAGCCTGCAAACTTCAAACAAGAGCAGGATTTATTAACAGATGCATAAATCTTACAAACCAACAAGTTATGTTGCTCAGTTAAATTTTAATACATTTTCAACATAAAAGTGTGGGTCAATTATTATTCAACCCCTAGGTTTAATATTTTGTGGAATAACCCTTGTTTGTAATTACAGCTAATAATCGTCTTTTATAAGACCTGATCAGGCCGGCACAGGTCTCTGGAGTTATCTTGGCCCACTCCTCCATGCAGATCTTCTCCAAGTTATCTAGGTTCTTTGGGTGTCTCATGTGGACTTTAATCTTGAGCTCCTTCCACAAGTTTTCAATTGGGTTAAGGTCAGGAGACTGACTAGGCCACTGCAACACCTTGATTTTTTCCCTCTTGAACCAGGCCTTGGTTTTCTTGGCTGTGTGCTTTGGGTTGTTGTCTTGTTGGAAGATGAAATGACGACCCATCTTAAGATCCTTGATGGAGGAGCGGAGGTTCTTGGCCAAAATCTCCAGGTAGGCCGTGCTATCCATCTTCCCATGGATGCGGACCAGATGACCAGGCCCCTTGGCTGAGAAACAGCCCCACAGCATGATGCTGCCACCACCATGCTTGACTGTAGGGATGGTATTCTTGGGGTCGTATGCAGTGCCATCCAGTCTCCAAACGTCACGTGTGTGGTTGGCACCAAAGATCTCGATCTTGGTCTCATCAGACCACAGAACCTTGAACCAGTCTGTCTCAGAGTCCTCCAAGTGATCATGAGCAAACTGTAGACGAGCTTTGACATGACGCTTTGAAAGTAAAGGTACCTTACGGGCTCATCTGGAACGGAGACCATTGCGGTGGAGTACGTTATTTATGGTATTGACTGAAACCAATGTCCCCACTGCCATGAGATCTTCCCGGACCTCCTTCCTTGTTGTCCTTGGGTTAGCCTTGACTCTTCGGACAAGCCTGGCCTTGGCACGGGTGGAAACTTTCAAAGGCTGTCCAGGCCGTGGAAGGCTAACAGTAGTTCCATAAGCCTTCCACTTCCGGATGATGCTCCCAACAGTGGAGACAGGTAGGCCCAACTCCTTGGAAAGGGTTTTGTACCCCTTGCCAGCCTTGTGACCCTCCACGATCTTGTCTCTGATGGCCTTGGAATGCTCCTTTGTCTTTCCCATGTTGACCAAGTATGAGTGCTGTTCACAAGTTAGGGGAGGGTCTTAATTAGTCAGAAAAGGCTGGAAAAAGAGATAATTAATCCAAACATCTGAAGCTCATTGTGCTAAATCTGCAGGGGGTTGAATACTACTTGTAGGCACTGTATATTGTATTATATGTGGCCTTCCCCTGCTAACACCCCCACACCTGTTCAGTCCATCCTTATCTCTGGTGCCCAACTGATCCACCTTACTCCTCCCTACCACCCCACTTCTTCTCTCTGCAAATCCCTCCATTGGCTCCAAATCCTCCACCGTATCCAAGTCAAACTACTAATACTGACATATAAAGCCATCCATAATCAGTCTCCTCTGTATACTGTATCTCTGAACTAATCACCCGCTACACTCCAACACATAATCTCCGGTCCTCCCAAGTTTTCCTTCTCTCCTCCTCACTCATTCGCTTCTCATGCAGCTGTGCCACCCCCGTGGAAGCAGCCGAGCTGCTCGGATCCGGGTTCGCTGTGGCTCGAGGGTCTCCGGACCCGGGGTCATGCGGCAACTCAAATGAAAAGGGGGTATTTACAGGGGAGTTGATGTATAGTTTGTGACGCCACCCATGGTGTACGGTAATTTATGAGTAGCGCCGCTGCCGTTGGGAGTACCCGGGGTGATGAAGTGGGGTAGCATGGTGTCGTAGCCCTTCACGGGTAAGGGGGATGCCCCGGGGACTCGGTGTGGGGTGCCGTGGGATGCAGGGGGTCACTCTCGTACTCACTCAGTTCATAAGCTGGCGCTGACAACCGGGTAAACCATTTCTCTGGGTACCGCTGCCGCTGAGGGGAGCTCATCCATGTCCCGTTCGTTATAGTGTTGCCTGGTGATCCGTGACCTGCCTCCTGGCACTAAGTTTAACTTCAACGTGGTGGCCCAGTAGTATGGAACTTGCCAGGCCCCGCTCCTCACTGTGGCTAAGTGTGGGAGCTTGCTCTCAGGGCTCATGTTTGGATTTTCTGGACCGTTTTGGATTGGAAAGTCCGATCATAAAGGCTCCGTTCTCCTCAGGTGAATTGTCGGGTTGCCGGAAGCTACTCCCCGACCTAGGGTCCGCGTACCCCGTCGTGCCTTCGGCCCCCGACCGTTGGCAGTGCTAGGCTGTCGGCTGTCCTCCTCGACAGGTCCAGGCACCTTGCCACAATTCCCTGCGAGCGGGGGTCCGACTCCTCTAGGCCAAGACCACCGTCTGCAACCTAGATAGCTTCTCCAGGAGCCACCGCTCCCAACTTCCTCTCTCTCACCCTCTCTGACTACTCTCTCTCTCTCAACTGACTACACTCCTCACCTCCCCACCCTGACTCCTCAGGTGGGCGACTCTATTCCACTCAAGCCGTCCACTGGTGTGCCTGGTAGGTGTGGTGCAGGGTGTATCTAGGATTTGATTTGCTTTTGAAGGCAACACTATTAAGATAGGGACCCAGAAACAAGAGGGAGGTGTGAATACACACAGAAGTGCAGGGTAGATCGCTGACTTTTTGGGAGTTTTTTTATTTCTCTTTATATCTACTGGGTTAGTAATGGAGGTGCCTGATAGATGCCTCTCCATTACCAACCCGTGGGCTTGATGCCAGCTGACAAATTCACAGCTGACATCAACCCCAAATATATTACCCTGATTGCTACCGCACCAGGGCAATCAAGAAGACCCAGATACAACAACAGAATTGGTGCATCTAATGTGATGTGCCACTTCTTGGGCGGCTTCTAGCTGCTATTTTTAGGCTGGGAAGAGCCATATAAATATGGACCTTCCCAGACTGATAATACTAACCCCAGCTGCCTGCTTTACCTTGGCTGCTTATCAATAATAGATGGGATTTCATGCTGTTTTTTAATATTTAAATAAATTATTAAAAAAAAATAGCTTGAGGTCTCCTCTATTTGTGATAACCAGCCAAGGTAAGGAAGACAGGTTAGGGTTTCAGCCCATAGCTGTCTGGTTTTCCAGTGCTGTTTATCAAAAATGGGGGGACCCCACATAGTTGTTTTTCATTTAATTATTTATTTATTTGGCTAAATAGCTGTACAAGCTATCCATTTATTTATTTTTCTATCCATCTATCCTCCTATCTATCCATCTATCCTCCTATCTATCCATCCATTTATCCATCCATCCATTTATCCATCCATCCATTTATCCATCCATCCATTTATCCATCCATCTATCTATCCATCTATCCATTTATCCATCCATCTATCTATCCATCTATCCATCCATCCATCTATCCATCCATCCATCCATCTATTCATCCATCCATCCATCCATCTATCCATCTATCCATCCATCCATCTAAAATGCATCCATCTATCTATCCATCTATCCATCTATCCATCCATTTATCCATCCATCCATCCATCCGTCCATCCATTTATGCATTTATCCATCCATCCATTTATCCATCCATTTATCCATCCATCCATCTATCCATCCATCCATCCATTTATCCATCCATCCATCCATCCATTTATCCATCCATCTATCCATTTATCCATCCATCCATTTATCCATCCATCCATTTATCCATCCATCCATCTATCCATCCATCTATCCATCCATCCATCCATCCATCCATCCATCCATCTATCCATTTATCCATCCATCCATTTATCCATCCATCCATCCATTTATCCATCCATCCATCCATCCATTTATCCATCCATTTATCCATCCATCCATCCATCCATCCATCCATCTTTGCACACTTTTTACATATTGTATCCAAACTATTCTTTTCAGTGTTGCACGGGTGACACACACATACACATGGATAGACAAAACGGACCGTGCAACACTTGTGTTTTTGCAATGGACGTGTGAGGGAGGCCTAAGGTGAAATAAGGATTCAAAAAACCTTATTATGGCCCTGAGACCAGGCCAAATTCTTTCCTTAATGATGAAAATAAAAATCTCCTTGTAAATGTGGAAACTCCGATAGGTCTCATATATCACAGTGTCATAAATAAAACCGGTCTTTGTTGCCAATAGCAACCAATCACAACACAGCTTTCATTTCTTAAACTGCTCTAGTAAAGTGAAAGCTGCGCTGAGATTGGTTGCTATTGGCAGCAGAGACAATACATCTACCCTGATTTTAGCAGCAATTATTCAGTTCTGTATATTTACCATGTGTTACAATCTTGGATCACTGTCTCCCCCGGAGCATAATCCTTCCCAGCATGTCTACAAGGACACTTGTGAGGAAATATGCACCTGTTATTATGGCGGACCTAAACATGGAGAAAAGCAATAAAGACAGAGAATTATATTGTGTTGTCAGGTTTTAGCATCTTGCAAAAAATAACACTAATATGTCACCGACAGACAATAATAATAATAATAATAATAATAATAATAAAATATATAAAAAATATAATAATAATACATTAATAATGATAGAATAATTGTAATAATGACTAATAATGATAAAGATAATGATGATCAATTATTATTATTATTATTAATAATAATAATACATTAATAATGCTAGAATAATTGTAATAACAATGACTAATAATGATAATAAAGATAATAATAAAGATAATGATAAAATAATAATAATAGAATAATTGCAATAATAATGACTAATAATTATACTAAAGCTAATAATAACAAAATAATAATAATAATATTCTAATATATTAATAATGATATAATTATTGTAATAATAATGAATAATAATGGTAATAAAGAAAATAATAAAGCTAATAATGACAAAATAATAATAATAGAATAATTATAATTATAATAATTTAATAATGTATATACATATAAAATAATAATAATTAATAAAGAAAATAAATAATAATGATGATAATAATATAATATAAATAATAATAGTAATTAATACAATTACATTAAAATAATATGTGACTGTGATATGTATATATTTAAACTTTTTTTTAGTTTATATAGTGTATTTTTAGATGTATATGAATATAAAAAATATATAAAAATAAATGTAACTAAATAACATAAATAAATAATATTAAGTATAAAAATATATAATAATTTAATAATGTATATACATATAAAAGAATAATAATAATTACTAAAGACAATAAATAATAATAATGATAATAATAATACAATAGAAATAATAGTAATTAATAATTAAATTAAAATAATATGTGACTGTGATATGTATATATTTACACTTTTTTTGTTTATATAGTGTATCTTTAGATGTATATAAATATAAAAAATATATAAAAATAAATGTAACTAAATAACATAACTAAATAATGTAACACATATATTACACACTCTCAAGGTCTTTTTTTACTTTATTTACTTATTGTGCATTTTTTGTCCTGTAGTTTTCTGCCATCTAGTGGAGACAGTGTACCATGACCCGAAAGTATAAGGAAAAGGAAAAAACTTATTTTTATATATATACACATATATATATATATATACTAGAAGGTGGCCCGATTCTAACGTATTAGTCTAGAATGTGTATGTAGGTTAGCAGATTGAATAATAAAGTAATGAATGGTCTGGATGGGTTAGGGTTAATTTAGTATTCTTATAATTGTTTATTGGCTTTAAAATGACAAACAACAGAAAGAACAGTTGTAATAGAGGAGTCTAATGTTTAATGATGTCCATGGCTTGTAATGAAAGAAGGCCATGACCAGTATAAAGTTAAGTAAAAACATGCTGATGCAGGTATGTGCCCCCATCCTGACATGTGCCTCCATCCTGTGGGGTAATGTGTGCGGGGGGAGGGGACAGGTGACTATCCAGGTGTGTGTGTGTGTGTGTTCAGTGTATACATGCGGAGGGCGGAGCCGAGCGGGGTAATGTGTGCGGGGGGTGGAGTGCGTGGGGGTGGAGCCGAGCGGGGCTATGGCGCTGAGGACGTCAGTGCTGGGGACTGCATGGCTGGGGACAGGTGCCTATTCATGTGTGTGTGTGTGTGTGTGTTCAGTGTATACATGCGAAGTGTGGAGTAGGGGGGTGGAGCCGAGTGGGGTAATGTGTGTTGGGGGCGGAGGCGAGCGGTGGGTATGTCTCGGCTGGGTTGCCGATGTGGACTCCCGGGGGTGCAGCACTCACCGGGGAGTCGAGGCTCCGTGTGGGTGCGGGGAAAAGTGTTGTGCGTCGTCCTTTCGGCCCGTAGTTCGGGCTGTTCAGTTAACTGAGCCGTTGGTCGCAGGCTCTTTAGCGTGCGCGGTGTGGCGACGGTTGTCACTGTAATGACGTCATTTTGGAGCAAGACAGACCGAATAAGGCAATTATATATACAGTTAGGTCCAGAAATATTTGGACAGTGACACAATTTTGGCGAGTTGGGCTCTGCATGCCACCACATTGGATTTGAAATGAAACCTCTACAACAGAATTCAAGTGCAGATTGTAACGTTTAATTTGAAGGTTTGAACAAAAATATCTGATAGAAATTGTAGGAATTGTCACATTTCTTTACAAACACTCCACATTTTAGGAGGTCAAAAGTAATTGGACAAATAAACCAAACCCAAACAAAATATTTTTATTTTCAATATTTTGTTGCGAATCCTTTGGAGGCAATCACTGCCTTAAGTCTGGAACCCATGGACATCACCAAACGCTGGGTTTCCTCCTTCTTAATGCTTTGCCAGGCCTTTACAGCCGCAGCCTTCAGGTCTTGCTTGTTTGTGGGTCTTTCCGTCTTAAGTCTGGATTTGAGCAAGTGAAATGCATGCTCAATTGGGTTAAGATCTGGTGATTGACTTGGCCATTGCAGAATGTTCCACTTTTTTGCACTCTGGGTAGCTTTGGCTGTATGCTTGGGGTCATTGTCCATCTGTACTATGAAGCGCCGTCCGATCAACTTTGCGGCATTTGGCTGAATCTGGGCTGAAAGTATATCCCGGTACACTTCAGAATTCATCCGGCTACTCTTGTCTGCTGTTATGTCATCAATAAACACAAGTGACCCAGTGCCATTGAAAGCCATGCATGCCCATGCCATCACGTTGCCTCCACCATGTTTTACAGAGGATGTGGTGTGCCTTGGATCATGTGCCGTTCCCTTTCTTCTCCAAACTTTTTTCTTCCCATCATTCTGGTACAGGTTGATCTTTGTCTCATCTGTCCATAGAATACTTTTCCAGAACTGAGCTGGCTTCATGAGGTGTTTTTCAGCAAATTTAACTCTGGCCTGTCTATTTTTGGAATTGATGAATGGTTTGCATCTAGATGTGAACCCTTTGTATTTACTTTCATGGAGTCTTCTCTTTACTGTTGACTTAGAGACAGATACACCTACTTCACTGAGAGTGTTCTGGACTTCAGTTGATGTTGTGAACGGGTTCTTCTTCACCAAAGAAAGTATGCGGCGATCATCCACCACTGTTGTCATCCGTGGACGCCCAGGCCTTTTTGAGTTCCCAAGCTCACCAGTCAATTCCTTTTTTCTCAGAATGTACCCGACTGTTGATTTTGCTACTCCAAGCATGTCTGCTATCTCTCTGATGGATTTTTTCTTTTTTTTCAGCCTCAGGATGTTCTGCTTCACCTCAATTGAGAGTTCCTTAGACCGCATGTTGTCTGGTCACAGCAACAGCTTCCAAATGCAAAACCACACACCTGTAATCAACCCCAGACCTTTTAACTACTTCATTGATTACAGGTTAACGAGGGAGACGCCTTCAGAGTTAATTGCAGCCCTTAGAGTCCCTTGTCCAATTACTTTTGGTCCCTTGAAAAAGAGGAGGCTATGCATTACAGAGCTATGATTCCTAAACCCTTTCTCCGATTTGGATGTGAAAACTCTCATATTGCAGCTGGGAGTGTGCACTTTCAGCCCATATTATATATAGAATTGTATTTCTGAACATGTTTTTGTAAACAGCTAAAATAACAAAACTTGTGTCACTGTCCAAATATTTCTGGACCTAACTGTATATATATATATATATATATATATATATACTATTTTCTTTGCATGTATTTTTTTGTTACAATTTTTTTTATCTACATATTTGTTTACTATATAAAAGAAAATTAAAAAAAAAGTTGATAACAGAACAAATTAATTATACGTAAATATAATTCTGCCTCCTGATTTTTTTGTGGCACAGATGACAGAAATTTCAGGTTTGTGACCATTGGTTGTATTTGACTGTTCATGTAATTTTGCATACATTTTTTACTACATAATAGTAGGCAGGTGAGGAACAATTAGGCTTTCTCTGGCTTTGGCTACCTGCTTATTACCAGACTTAGCACTTAATAAACCGCAGCCTTCACTTCCCACATGTTGAGCGGTAACAGCTGAGTCTCCCATCACTTCCCCAATGTAAGCCTTAGTATGAAATATAGGCACCAGTGACCGGGTACAGCTGCCACCCAAGCACCACTATAATTTCACTCCAGGACTCATCATGGAACTACAAGTAATCTGACTATTTGTCATGAGGGGGATCTGGGATCAGAAGGTTGCAGTGTACTGTGGATCGCAGATCCGCCTTAGTGCCCGCTCCTCATTTACCCTGAGTTGAGACGTATTAGAGTCCATCCAGCACTGAACGGGTAAAGTTTCCTTTCTATCCTGCAGTGATCTAACAGGTAGAGTGGAACCTCGCTTAACGAGTAACCCACTTAACGAGAATTTCACTTAACAAGCAAAGCTTTCTGTAAATTTGTAACCCGCTTTACGAGAAATCTTTGCTGTACGAGCGAAGTCCTCACCGCACACACTTCCGGTTCCGTACATCCACCGCGCTCTAACCCGCACTTGCAGTCCACACAAACACACACATGTATGCAAAAACACACTAGCACGCACGCACATACAGTATTATGCTCACCTTACCTTCCGGTTCCACCGCCAGCCTCATGGATCTTGTAGTTCCCGGGTACATCGCGACGTCCTCGCGGCGAACTACAAGACCCAGGAGGCCGGCGATGGAACGGAAGGTAAGGTGAGCATATAATATAACATAATATACTGTACCTTCCGTTTCATCGCCGGCCTCCTGAGTCCTGTAGTTCGCTGCTCCGTTCCACTCCAGGCATCGGCATCCATAGCGACGCGGGAGGAACTTCCTGTCACCGCTACTGAAAGGCAGCGCGCTGGCCAATCAGAGGCAAGCGTCTCCTGCCTTTGACATCAGCGCTCTGGCCGGGAAGTTCCTCCCTCGTCGTTATGGTAACGCGATACACAGGCAGGCCCTGTACCAGAGAACAGCAAGTCCCAGGAGACCGGCAATGGAACGGAAGGTAAGGTGAGCATATAATATGTGCGTGTGCATGCGTGCATGTGTGTTTGTGTGTGTTTGTGTGAGTTTGTGTGTGTTTTTGCATGTGTGGAATGACAGAATAGGGGACCAGGATGGGAAATTTAACATGTTGTGGAACGAATTGTCTGCATTGCAATGATTTCCTATGGGAAATCTTGCTTTGCTGAACGAGTAACTTGGTTAACAAGCACAGTCCCAGAACGGATTGTTCTCGTTAAGCAAGGTTCCACTGTAGTTGTAACCTCAGCTGCAGCCACTCCCATCAGCTATCAATATCCGCTCCTCACTCCTCCCTATGCCGGCTATAGCTCATACCTATGCTGACATTTCCAGTTGAAGGAGCTTGTTGCCGCATCACTGTGGTGTGGTTTCTATTGCAGCTGTGGTGTTCCTTAGTGAAGAAACCTGGGAGAACTTGTTATTGTGTCTTTCCCACCCATTTGTCTTACCTACCTTGTGTTGTCTAAGAGGACTGGCCTTCACGAGCCAGGGTGAGTTTAGGGTAAGCGAGGGCCTAGGCACGTGATCGGCGATGGGGGAAAGGACCCATATAGGGATGTTTGGGAGTGTTCAGCCTCAGGTGAATGCTAGAAGGTGCCCCTAGCGTGAGGGCCCACCATTGCATCATTTTCCTGGTGTACCCTGTGTGTTGTGTTGCTCACCTGGGGTCCACCCATCCCCCCGACATGACACTACATTGGTGTTACCGCTGTTCCTCTCCGCTCACCAGGAGTCCTCCCATGACCAGGCAAGAGACCTATAGTCACATTGTGACACCAGTGGTAAATTTGTTGTGATTGAAGAAACAAACGCATGGGGCATGTAAGGAAAAGAAAGTAGAGTCAAATTTGGAGCGCCCTCTATAGTCAGAACCAAGCATTACACTAGAAGCTCAGACAAGAAGCCGCAAAAAGTATAACGATTTGTCAGAAGATTATCAGGAAGAAGGGCTCTGAAGAAGGAACCACATGTCACACATTACAAGCTTGAACCTCAGGCCTTCATCCCTCACAGCATGGTCATCTTCTTCAGGCTTAGGACACTTGCCACTTTCCACCTTCCCTGTCTCTTCAGTGGTAAACTTCTCTCTTTATGAGTGGGCATTGCCTTCTCTGCGCAGGACAGTCACAGAGGTCAGTGGGGCCCAAGAGATCAGGGGGCCGATATCTACCTCCAAAACAGGTGGAATTGTGCATTATGATGAGCTCTTGGACTGAAAAGGGCCCATATATTGTCCTTGCACAGGGGCCCTTTTTTTTCTGTGTCCACCAGTGACAGAAGTAATCTCCTTTCCGGAACGTCTCTTGACATATTCTCTGCAACTGACCCAGTGGGTGAGAAATCAGCCCCTAAATAACCTCTGCTCAAAACACCATGGGCTCAACTCATTATTGCATTTACATATTTTTTTGTCTAGTTTGTGGTGTGTTTTCACCATTTTTGATTTGTGCCTTTCTTAGGCTTTGTGCCCATAATGCATTATTGTTAAATTTATGATGCTGCATGTTTTCGCTGTGTCAAAAAAGCAATAGCTTACAGCTCTAGCAAAGTGGATGGGATTTATTGAAATCTTCTGCCGATGCTGCTTTTTTACTCAGCGTACACTGACCCACTGTCATGGGGGTGTACAGATGGAACAGGGGCTCCTAGGCTGACCATAAGGCTGGGGCACCTGTGCTGTCCCTTATCTCAAAGGTAGGCTTGATGGTAGCCAGGTTCGAGCCTCTAACGTGGCCTCGTCTCCTGTCCGAGCCCTGATACTACTCTCCACCATCCTTGGAGCGGGCCGGAAATCCAGTAACCAAAACCCCACAAATAGGCACAGACAATGGTAAACAAAAACTCACACACACTGCACTTAAACACGAAGGGGGGACAGTATGTGAAGAGGGGGGTAAAGCAAAAGGGGTAGGGTATTAACGCACAACTGGAGGACTCACACACCACGCAGAACCACCACTGGTAGATCACCATACACAGGATAACTCAAAGAACCAAGGAAGCGAAGCTATATCCGGCACTCAGCCCCAGTATCTAGAGCCTTTTACAGGATGAAAGCAGCTGGTGATCAGCAACTTGGGCTCCCAGCAGATGATCACAAGCCAGCAGGGATTAACTCCTGCTGTACTGGAGAGTAGTGAAACCAGAACCAGCCAACGCCCATGACAGGCTGTGCAACTTAGTGATCCCAGGCTGTTTGTCAGACTCTGCAGTGTGAACAGAGTCCGATACCGTCATGACACCCAAGGAGTGAAACACTGTACACCGCACAACACCCGTGGCGTGCGATTCAAATCCACAACTTAAATTTCTCTTGCAGGTACTCTAAAGGCCGCTTTACACGCTGCGATCTCGCTAGCGAAATCGCTAGCGTGCGTACCCGCCTCCATCATTTGTGTGTCACGGGCAAATCGCTGCCCGTGGCGCACAAAATCGCTAGGACCCATCACACTACTTACCTGCCTAGCGACATCGCTGTGACCGTCAAACTGCCTCCTTTCTAAGGGGGCGGTTCGTTCGGCGTCACAGCAACGTCACTAAGCGGCCGCCCAATCAAAGCGGAGGGGCAGAGATGGGCGGGACGAACATCCCGCCCACATCCTTCCTTCCTCATTGCCGGCGGCCGCAGGTAAGGTGAGGTTCCTCGTTCCTGCGGTGTCACACATAGCCATGTGTGCTGCCGCAGGAACAACAAACAACATCGTACCTGCAGCAGCAACGATAATTGAGATTAGGGGGGGGCATGTCACCGATGAGCGATTTTGCACATTTTTGCGACGATTCAAAATCGCTCATAGGTGTCACACGCAATGACATCGCTAAAGCGGCCGGATGGGCGTCACAAATTCCGTGACCCCAACGAGATCGCTTTAGCGATGTCGTAGCGTGTAAAGCGGCCTTAGGTTTTCCCCACAAACACAGAAAAATGCAGGTAAAATGGGTGGAATCTGCACATGTCTTTATCAATAAAGTTTTCTCAAAACCAAAAACAGTAAGTATCAAAAACAAAACAGCTTTATTTAAGGCATGAAATACCAAAAAGAGACAAAAATGCAAGTACAAAAAAACCCCTCAAAAACGTAACTTAACTTACATAATAGGTGCAGAAATTCAGAAACATAAAAAAAAAACTCCGCAAATAATCATCACGGGGAATATATCCTAAAATTCTATTTTACACGTTCACTTGATCTTTTTTTATGTTCCTATTTTTAGGCAGAGTTTGAGGTTTCCAGATGTTTGCAGATATTTCATCACTTGTGATTTTATATACAGTGTGTCCACCCATATCCTGTCCACCGCCATTAACCTGAGAACGGCGGCAGCTATAGGCATAGAAGTGGTGTCTAGGTATAGTAAAGTAGCCATGTTCTACGCAATGAAACCACCTATAGTGCCACCTGGTGGAAAACAACGGCGTTAGCATTTTTATCTCGAAAACAGAACGAGAAAAAAAGTGAATTAAAGAATTGTAGGGCATCATCAGTTCAGTACGAATCGACACCTTGCATACAGAAATGCTATGATATGAAACCCATGACCCCCCCAAAACATTAAATTCTGGTCATGCATATGGCGAGCATTTAACTCTGATGCTGAAAGTGGCCCCCGTCAGCTGCAATGCACATCTGGACTCTGCACAGCATACTGTATCTTGCTGCACGTTGTGCAATATGGTAGGCGACACCTTTGCACAAGCATCTGTGATACGTCGTCGTAGGTCCTGCAATGTTGGTGGAGGGGTCGCATACACCTGCTGTTTGATGTGACCTCAGAGAAAGAAGTCCAATGGGGTCAGGTCAGGTGAGTGTGTGGGTGTGTGTGTGGTGACTCCTCGCAGCCACCATACCCAATGACTTGTAGGAAGGTCTCCATGAGGTATCACTTCACGTCCGCAGCCTTGTGAGTTTTACACGTTCTAATCATAGCATTTCTGTATGCAAGGTGTTGATTCGTATTGAATTGATGATGCCCTACAACTTTGTAATTCACTTTTTTTCTCTATCTCGTTCCGTTTTCGAGATAAAAATTCTAACTCCGTTGTTATCCACCAGGTGGCGCTATAGGTGGTTTCATTGCGTAGCGCATGGATACTTTACTATACCTAGACACCACTTCTATGCCTATAGCTGCCGCCATTCTCAAGTTAATGGTGGTGACCAGGATGTGGGTGGACACACTGTATGTTTTGCCAAGTATTTAAAGGGATCGGATACGGCTCTAAAGAAGGCGAATAATTTTATTATAATGATTACAGAAAACAGGAAATTGTGTGATATTGCGTACACTTTTGCATAATATAGATCACAAAGGTAAAGTACTTACATTACACACTACATAAGAAGAAACTTCACCAGGCGTTACATGCATCATCTGTCCGGAAACATCAGCTGTGAGAAGCAAAACAGCGAAGACAGAGAAACTCCCGGGATCCACACTGTGGTGTCATCGGCGTCCCCTACACAGGTAAACAGGCTTCTGACTTTGCTGTAATCTTCACCAGTCTATATCTCACTTGAAAAGAAATTGCTTGTGTAACCAAATATTACACAAACTCTAAGGGCGGCTTTGCACGTTGCAACATCACACGTGCGATGTCGGTGGGGTCAAATCGAAAGTGACGCACATCCGGCGTCGCAGTCAATATCGTAGTGTTTAAATCCTAGATGATACGATTAACGAGCGCAAAAGCATCGTTATCGTATCATCGGTGCAGGCTCCGACTTTTTCAAAATTACGCTGCCACAACAGGTACGATGTTGTTCCTCGTTCCTGCGGCAGCACACATCGCTGTGTATGAAGCCGCAGGAGCGAGGAACATCTCCTTACCTGCCGCCGGCGGTTATACGGAAGGAAGAAGGTGGGCGGGATGTTTACATCCTGCTCATCTCCTCCCCTCCGCTTTGATTGGCCGTCTGCCGTGTGATGTCGCTCTGACGTTGTACGACCTGCCTCCTTAGGAAGGAGGCGGGACGCCGGCCAGAGCGACGTCGCAGGAAAGGTGAGTGCATGTGAAGCTGGCTTAGCGATAATGTTCGCTACTCCAGGAATCACAAGATATCGCTGCTGCGACGGGGGCGGGGACTATCGCGTGCGACATCGCAGCATCGGCTTGCGATGTCGCAACGTGCAAAGCCCGCCTAATAGGTTCCATTTGTCTAATATGGTATCACTCTACTGAGTGGCCAACTCTTCAGATGTCAATCTACATCGGACAAATATGTCACCGGATGACACTTGCCAAAAGCTCTTGGTTTCAGATGTTTTACCATACTATAAACACGCGCACATTCTCAGTAAACATTGATAAGAAAACTATGTGGTACTGAGTGATACTATAAACATGTATTTTCTCACTAGAACTATAATTAACAGAAAAACAAGCTTAGGCTAAGTTCACACTTCAGTTGTTTTAAATCCGTCAGGTCCGTCAGCAATGGATCAGTCGTTTTCAAGATGTCAACTGATGCAACGGATGTGTTTTTTACAGGATTCCTTTCACAGGAATCCTGTGAAAAAACTGATCCGTTGCATCCGTTACATCCGTTATGCGTCCGTTTTTTGACGGATCAGTCATGATCCGTTTGTGTTTGGGACAGCCCAGGGGGTGTGCCAAACATGCTGGGCATGCTCAGTAGAGCATGACGGAATCCTGCGCTGGATTCCGTCGTAAGACGGATTACGACGGAATCCAGCACCACAGACATACATTACAAGCTTGACGGATGGCAACGGATTCCTGCGGGGCGCGTTTATTTTGACGGCCCGAAAAACATTACATTCTGCGTTGCTACCCACTCGGCGGTCAGTCAAAAACCAGTAATGATCTTATTCCTCCTCCCCCCAGGGAGAGATGGAACAGGACTGTGATGAAACCCACAGATAAAGACAGAAAAGGGAAAAATCAAAATTCTGTCACACAGCACACACACACACATACAGAAAAAGACAATAATTTAGGTCAAAAACAAGAGCAGGAAGGAAGTACATAAAGGAAGGAAGATCAAAAACAAGAGCAGGAAGGAAGTACGAAAAAAGTATAAGTTCATACACAAAAATATCCAGCTCACCACTTCTAGAGTCTAAGGTGTTTCACCATGATGTCCGCACAGTTTATCCCAGGTTTGCGCATAGCGAAATCCATTTATAAGAGCAAATCCAGCAGACCGCAGGCAGGGATATATAAAATATCCATTTATTACAAAATTTTAAAATCAGCAGTACAGGCGTTCACAGCACACAAGGTTAACGATCCAACGCGTTTCGACAATTAGCAAGTCGCTAAATCTTATTCATGACGTACAAGACTTGTGTTGGATCGTTAACCTTGTATTCTGTGGACACAGGTACTGCTGATTTAAAAATTTTGCAATAAATGGAAGTATTATATATCCCTGCCTGTGGTCCACTGAATTTGCTGTTATAAATACAAAAAAAGGGGTAAACTTCACAATCCCACCAAGCAAAAAGCACCAATAAACACAACTTTCACCAGAGAACGTCTGGGACACCACACCTCACAGACCAACACAGAATAAGCTATAGCTGGCATGGGTAGAAGTATTGCACCAATATAAATAGGAGGGGACCAGATATGATAGGCCTCCCCACAACATGTGATTAATGGAGTAAGCAGACTAGTAGAGATTAACTCTTGCTAGCCTGCCTATGAATCAGCACACAGCAGGTCGACATCCGAGTCTGCCTATGTTGATCCCAGAGAAACCATTTGGTGGAGTGTCAGAATCTGCAATGTGAACAGAGTCCAATGCCGCCATGACAGTCGGCTAAGTCTGTGTAAAGTTCTGTGTGACACTAAGATGTATATATCCCTTTTTCAATTGGCAGATCTCAGATTGTTCTTAAAAAATAGAAAAAAAACGAGCAAGCATAAATTTGTTCTACTAATTACGCCAATTTCGGCCATAAGTATCTGTATGAGTGATGATGGCGCCACTTTCCTTATTTTGATCCCTGACTACTTTTTTGCTCACTTTTAAAAATAGTGAGGCAAATCTTTAAAAAATTTTTTTTAAAAATATAAGGATAAATTCCCAAGGGCTATTCTGTACATTGGGATTTGATATTCATTACAATGATAAACTATGAGAGCACTCCCTGTGGTTGGGTATTTTATGCTGTAGGGAAGAAAAATTAGCAAAATTAGAAGTCTACTTTGATCAAAGATCATCTTTTGTTAAAATGTTGCTATATGGCATAGTGTAGCGCCAGTGTCTCTGCAGAGAGGCCGACTTACCACCCCGCGTCATCCCCCGCTGCCGTACAGCCATCCACGTGCTCTGCTGCCTCCTTCCTCTCATGAGCTCCCAGGGTTCCCTGGGAGTTCACCTAAGATGTGCTAGCACACACCTGCCCTCCTCTTAAAGGGCCGGTGTGCCTCTCAGCCTATGACTGAGAGGCATTGTGTATTTAAGTCTCCCGCCCATTAGGGAAGGTGCCTGAACAATGCATCTAGTTAGTCAATCACTCTCCAGTCTGCTACCTAGCTAGTTGTCAGGTCCTGAGCGCCTGTCCAGTTAATCCTGTGTCCGTCTCCAGTACCTGCCTTCCCATACCAGTGTACCCTTGCCGTGCCCATGACACACCCCAGGGCTTTGGGGTACTCGGTCTCAGGCAGTAAATTTACTGGGACAGTTCACTGGGTGGCCATTGCCCAGTTCCGTGACCCTGGGGGTCGCTTAAAAGGGGTTATGTACAGGGGAATAATAATAAAGGTTTTGTTGTGACGGCACTTGCGGGTTGCGGCTATATGGATTGAACCACCGCTGCACAGTCTCTCACCGCTGGGGCTGATGCGGTGCTCTGTTCCTGTCCCAGGTTCTCCCATCACTGCTGGCGCCCCGGACTTTACGGTGGGTGAGGTCCTGGATGGTCCCCTCACCGTTCAGATTTTATCAGGTCTGCCTGGAGTGTTTGCCTGGCCTAGGGCTCTGCACCTGCAGCTGCATCATATGGTTCCAAGAGTACGCCATCGTACTCCTTCGGCAACTACATGCCTGTGCCTGACAGGTCACTGTTATTCTCTCCCGTTGGTATGGTTATGTCCGTCTCCTTTCACTTCCACTTACTGACTGCCTGACCCCTCCTCCCTGGTCGTCGTCTAGTTGACTGGATTGGTTTCACCCCTAGGTGGCCATCCATTGAGTCCAACCCTAGCCCGTCACCAGTCCTTGGGAAGGGAAAAACAGAGATTATATGAATGTTTTGGTGTTACCGGCACTGGTCTTCGGGTCCCTGGGGGTAGGCCCTGCATCTTTGACAGGATGCAGTTCCTTGTAGCTCCTGGTGGCTTCAGGGGCGATTCACCCACCATTCCTGCCCATCCAGCTTGCCTCAGTCACCCCACCTGTTCCCGTCTAGTCCCGAGTCCATCACCTGTCCTGGGGTTAATCTGCCACAGTCCCGGTCACTTGCCTGAGAGTGGTACCTGGCGTCCACCTCGTGGTGGGCACTTAGTCAAGTCCCTCCTATTAAGAGGTAAGCCCGGGTTCCCCCTGTGGACCAGTGGGTCCACTAATCCCTCTCGCTGCCTCTACACTGGCCGAGAGCGTTACACATAGCAGAATTGATCAGATGCTAGTTTTTGTTTTGGGGACGCACCCGCCTAAGGTATCTAGTGACCATGTGTAATGTGAAAACCTGATGAAAAGCCTACAATGCATTTCACATCTAGAAAGGATTTAGATGTGACAGGTCTGCAGCGGGTCTGGCAATGGGGACCGACGCTTGAAAAGAAAGATCCCGTTAAGGCGGAGGCCCTGGGGTCTGTATGTGAACTCTGCCATTATGCGACTATAACAAGCCTCGTGACCTCTGCGCACTTCACAGGACGCATCTGTAAAACTGGTGAACGGCGGGGACCGCACACAAAACCAGATGTGTCTGTGAGCTAAACCTTCTCTGGAGCATAAATCACTTGTCACTTGCACTGTGTGTTTTTTGGATTCATTCCATCTGTCAATAAGGAGGAAAATACTTTAATTATTGTGGATTTTCTGTAGAAAGAAACAGTTATATTAGAAATTCTGGGCGCATGGCGTACAACGCCCCCCTGTAACCTGAGTAATATGAAAAAAAAAAATTAGTAGGTCATAGGAATGAAGGCTTTCCTCTTAAAGGGTATGTCCACTTACGATCAATATAAGTTTTTAGGTCCAAATTTTGTACTGAGCAATTTCATAATATATCTTTAGAACACTTATAGCTCCTTTTTCCCTGACGCACAGCTCCAAAAGCACTGCCAAATTAATATAACTATTCTCACTATCGGCAGCTACCACTAGGGGGAGCTCACTGAAGACAGTGTCATGCTAGTGGAAGTACCAAGTGAATGGCAAAAGGAAAGGGAAAACCTGTGCCTACGGAAGGGGGAGATGGTGACCCCTGATCAAGCCGACCGCCAGACCTGGCTTTCCTCACTACCCTAGATAGGATCTGCACCTATGCGCCGAGCAGGATACCTAGCCGTTGCTGACCCTGAAGTAGGCCAGGGAGCAGATAGGAGGAGCGCTTAGTAAACCCCACAAAGCACTAAAGAGGACACAGGGATAATAAGCAGGGTAAGTCAACGAATAACTTATCTCCAGATGACTCAGGGTGAGGAGCTGCAACAACAAAAAAAAAGTTTCTCCAGATGTATACAAGCCAACTGCTTGCACTGAAGACTTGTTAAGGGTATAAGAGCTATCACCAGCACACAGTAAGGGGGAATGAGGGTATTTAAAGACACCAAGGGTAGTGCTGATGGAAAACAGCAAAAAGGGTGAGGAACTCCACAGGGTCCTAAATGGAAAGGGATAAAAATCAAGCAGAGGAGATAGATAGGATACCATATACACCATGCAGGAATAATAGTAGGTCAGGGAGCAGTTTACACCGCCAAACGCTGTGACATTCTATAGCCGGGCACCATAGGACTCTGTCACCCGTGACACACCCAAGACAGATAGATTTATTATAGATTTTAATAGGAGTTGTATAACTCTGCCTACAGTGAGCGCCCCCTAGTGGTGGCTGCAGGCAGGTAGGACGTTATTACTTTTCTTCTATGGGAATATATGGGGTTTAGAGAGAAAGGGAGCTCCAATTCAGATGGAGATATATTATAAACTGAATCTGTAGAATTTTGTCATCAAATGTGGATATTCATTTTAAAAGCAACCCCCCAAAAAAAAATCACCAGTAATGTAATTTTAGAAAAACAGTTTGACAACCAACGTGGCCATTAACAGCGTTCCGACAGAGATTGTCATAAAAATGAAGCTAATCCTTAATTTAAAGTGTCATCGGTCGTAAAGTATTCGTCGAAGCCTGTGGACCTTTAGCCTTGGCTAATGCAGATGTTAGCCTTCCACCAAGAAGCAAATTGGAGATATAACTCTAAAAAGCAGTTAGACAAAAGCCCACAAGGGGCACACGCACTAGTAAAGGGAAATCAGCAAGCCTAAGGGCGGCTTTGCACGTTGCGACATCGCACGTGCGATGTCGGTGGGGTCAAATCGAAAGTGACGCACATCCGGCGTCACATTCGACATCGTACTGTGTAAATGCTAGCTGATACGATGAACGAGCGCAAAAATGTCGTTATCGTATCATCGTTGCATTCACCGACATTTCCATAATGCCGGTGCCCCGACAGGTACGATGTTGTTCCTCGTTCCTGCGGCAGCACACATCGCTGTGTATGAAGCCGCAGGAGCGAGGAACATCTCCTTACCTGCCGCCGGCGGCTATGCGGAAGGACGGAGGTGGGCGGGATGTTTACATCCTGCTCATCTCCGCCCCTCCGCCGCTATTGGCCGCCTGCCGTGTGATGTCGCTATGACGCCACACAACCCGCCCCCTTAGGAAGGAGGCGGGTCGCCGGCCAGAGTGACGGTCGCAGGGCAGGTGAGTGCATGTGAAGCTGGCGTAGCGATAATTTTCGCTACGCCAGCTATCACACGATATCGTATTTGCGACGGGGGCGGGGGCTATCGCGTGCGACATCGCAGCATCGGCTTCCGAAGTCGCAACGTGCAAAGCCCGCCTACGTCTTAACCAAGAAGTCAAGTCTGAACAGGGGAGTGAGCGAGCTGTAAACAGGTGGAAGCACCAGGGTCAGGAGACAAGAGGTCATGGTAAAAGCCAAAAAGAGGATGCAGAGCCGTGGTCAGGAAACGTTACCAAGGTCAGAGGCCGGGGAGCAAGTCAGAACAAAGGAGGGGGAGGGAACTGAGACACAGAACGGGACTGGGGTCTGGGACACAGGGCAGACAAATAGTATAAAGAAAACGGAGGTCAGGGAGAGGTAAGCTGGGTAGCGGGATGGATCAGGGCTAACTCACAAGAACCAGGAGCAGGAGCTATTACTGGCGGCGTTCCGGAGGTCTCCACACCATAATAAAGCGGCGTGAGTCCCGGAGTGAGGCACAACAGAACAGACTCCTCCCACCTAACTTAACCCCGGCAGGGCCAAGCTACACACTATTATTTTTTTAAAAGATTTTCCAGGTTGGAAAGAAGCTGAGTATAACTTTATGTGCACAGCATAAATGTTTCCACTGCTTCAGATTTGACAATTGCTCCAGTTATAAATCATGAGTGCACTCCCTGTGGTCAGGAGGGGTATTACAAGGTATTTTTTTTATAAAATATTCCCAAGCCAAAATTTTAAAAAAAAACTAAATAGAGAGATCTCATTTATGATGCTATGAAAGTCCTATGATCAAATATTTTTTGTTTACATATAGAAATATCGATAATTTTATGGTACAAAAATGTTAGTTTTTGTTTGATAACGTACAGAAAGTCGAAAAATCACTACAAATGATCTACAAAAAAAAACTTCTTACCATCCCACTCGGGCACATACATCCTGAGATACATTTCATGCCCATGCATTCCCAGTCATAGTTTGCACAGGTTTTGGCGCACTCTATCCCTTTAATTGTTGGGTCATCCGGAGAACATACTACTTTTTCCATGGGAGGCCGACAATCCGCACTTCTCTTTACTGGGAATAAAAAAGGAAGAAGAATGAGTTGGTTTCGGGTCAGAGAGTAGCCAAGGAATAACAAGGCAAATCTAGCATTCAAAACTCGCGAAAATCATCAAGGCGGCCATATTGGTTCTAATTCAACTCTTCCAGACACAATTAAAGGGGAAAAAAAAGGAGAAAAAAAGGAGAAAAAAAGTGCTCTATAAATCCAAATCTATAGGTTAATAGTTAGTTGAGTACTGTATATATTTAGACTCTGGAATATTTTTTCTGGTCCATGAAAAGGACATTCCACTGAAAGAAATTATACCTTTGTTTTTTTATTTTATATATTTTTTTTCATATTTTTAATTTAGTTTTTATATATGCTATTTATGTTTACTTTTCGTTTTATATTTTTATACTAGCTGTAGTACCCGGGATAGTAACTGTCTCTCTGTCTCTCTCCCAGTCTCTGTCTGTGTGTCGCTGTCTGTCTGTCTCTTTCCTTGTCTGTCTGTTTCTATCTCTCTGCATTTGCATCAGAATATCTGTCTCAATCTCTGTATCTGTCTGTCTCTCTCTCTGTCTCTTTGCCCAGCTGTCTCTTTGCCTGGTCTGTCTCTTTGCCTGGTCTGTCTCTTTGCCCGGCTGTCTCTTTGCCCGGCTGTCTCTTTGCCCGGCTGTCTCTTTGCCTGGTCTGTCTCTTTGCCCGGCTGTCTCTTTGCCTGGTCTGTCTCTTTGCCTGGTCTGTCTCTTTGCCCGGCTGTCTCTTTGCCCGGCTGTCTCTTTGCCTGGTCTGTCTCTTTGCCTGGTCTGTCTCTTTGCCCGGCTGTCTCTTTGCCCGGCTGTCTCTTTGCCTGGTCTGTCTCTTTGCCCGGCTGTCTCTTTGCCTGGCTGTCTCTTTGCCTGGTCTGTCTCTTTGCCCGGCTGTCTCTTTGCCTGGTCTGTCTCTTTGCCCGGCTGTCTCTTTCTCCGGATGTCTCTTTCTCCGGCTGTCTCTTTGCCTGGTCTGTCTCTTTGCCTGGTCTGTCTCTTTGCCCGGCTATCTCTTTGCCTGGTCTGTCTCTTTGCTTGGTCTGTCTCTTTGCCCGGCTGTCTCTTTGCCTGGTCTGTCTCTTTGCCTGGTCTGTCTCTTTGCCCGGCTGTCTCTTTGCCCGGCTGTCTCTTTCTCCGGATGTCTCTTTCTCCGGCTGTCTCTTTGCCTGGTCTGTCTCTTTGCCTGGTCTGTCTCTTTGCCCAGCTATCTCTTTGCCTGGTCTGTCTCTTTGCTTGGTCTGTCTCTTTGCCCGGCTGTCTCTTTGCATGGTCTGTCTCTTTGCCCGTCTGTCTCTTTGCCTGGTCTGTCTCTTTGCCTGGTCTGTCTCTTTGCCCGGCTGTCTCTTTGCCTGGTCTGTCTCTTTGCCCGTCTGTCTCTTTGCCCGGCTGTCTCTTTGCCCGGCTGTCTCTTTGCCTGGTCTGTCTCTTTGCCCGGCTGTCTCTTTGCCCGGCTGTCTCTTTGCCTGGTCTGTCTCTTTCCCCGCTCTGTCTCTTTCCAGGGCTGTCTCTTTCTCCGGCTGTCTCTTTGCCCAGTCTGTCTCTATGTCTGTCTGTCTTTTTCTGTCTCTCTCTATCCGTCTATCCTATCTTATACTAACAGTTTATTTTGTTCCTATAGCAACCACTGACAGTTGCTATTTATAGTCTACTATAGCTCCCAGCTCCATTCAGTTTAATGGCTGTAGGATTTTGTAGCGTAACTGGAAAGCACGGGGTTAAATTTTCCCGCCCAAACATAGTCTATGACGTTCCCTGAGTCACATGGAGTGTCTGTGCAAAATTTTGTGATTGTAAATGCGACGGTGCGGATTCCTTTAGCGGACACACACACATACACATACATACACTGAACTTTATATATTAGATATTTAGATATTTCTGTTGATTAATACTAATTAATTTTTGCTTTATTTAAATTTGGATTTTTTTCTTTTTTGTTTCCTTATATTTTCAGATTTTTTTTCCACATGTTTTACTTATTTATATTTTATCTATTTATGTGATTTTTTTTTTTTCCCCATTTACATCCATCTTTTAAACAAAGAAAATGAGGCCGATTTTTCAGGCTACGGTTCTGGATAGATATGACGGCCAATGTTATATTTATATCTGTATATTATACAGTGGGTAAAAAAATAGTATTTAGTCAGCCACCAGTTGTGCAGGTTCTCCCACTTATAAAGATGATGTCGGCCTGTAACTGACATCATAGGTGACCACAACTATGAGAGGCAAAATGAGAAAACAAATCCAGAAAATCACCGCGTCTGATTTGTAAGATTTTGTTTGCAAATTATGGTGGAAAATAAGTACTCAGTCATCTAAAAATATACAAGATTTCTGGCTCTCACAGACCTGTGACTTCTTCTTTAAGAGGCTCCTCTGTCCTCCACTCATTACCTGTAGTAATGGCACCAGTTTGAACTTGTTATCAGTATAAAAGACACCTGTCCACAACCTCAAACAGTCACACTCCAAACTCCACTATGGTGAAGAACAAAGAGCTGTCGAAGGACACCAGAAACAAAATTGTTGCCCTGCACCAGGCTGGGAAGACTGAATCTGCAATAGGCAAGCAGCTTGGTGTGATAAAATCAACTGTGGGAGCACTAATAAGAAAATGGAAGACATAAAAGACCACTGATAATCTCCCTTGATCTGGGGCTCCATACAAGATCTCACCCCGTGGAGTTAAAATGATCACAAGAACAGTGAGCAAAAATGTCAGAACCACACGGGGGGACCTAGTGAATGACCTGCATAGAGCTGGGACCACCGTAACAAAGGCTACCATCAGTAACACACTATGCACGCCACCAGGGACGCAGATCCTGCAGTGCCAGATGTGTTCCTCTGTTTAAGACAGTACATGTCCGGGCCCGTCTGAAGTTTACTAGAGAGTATTTGGATTATCCAGAAGAGTATAGTGAGAATGTCATATGGTCTGATGAAACCAAAGTAGAACTGTTTGGTAGAATGCTGAGTTGCACCCAAAGAACACCATACCTACTGTGAAGCATGGGGGTGGCAACATCACGCTCTGGGGCTGTTTCTCTGCAAAGGGACCAGGACGACTGATCCGTGTACATGAAAGAATTAATGGGGCCATGTATCGTGTGATTTTGAGTGCAAACCTCCTTCCATTAGTAAGGGCATTGAAGATGAAACGTGGCTGGGTCTTTCAGCATGATAATGATCCCAAGCACACCGCCAGGGCAATGGAGTGGCCTCATAAGAAGCATATGAAGGTCCTGGAGTGGCCTAGCCAGTCTCCAGATCTCAACCCATAGAAAACCTTCGGAGGGAGTTGAAAGTCCATGTTGTCCAGCGACAGGCCCAAAACATCACTGCTATAGAGATCTGCATGGAGGAATGGGCCAACATACCACCAAAATTGTGTGCCAACTTTGTGAAGACTTACAGAAAATGTCTGACCTCTGTCATTGCCAACAAAGGAGATATAATAAAATATTGAGATGAACTTTTGTTATTGACCAAATACTTATTTTCCACCATAATTTGCAAAAAAAAAAAAATCTTCCCAAATCAGACGCGGTGATTTTCTGGATTTATTTTCTCATTTTCTCTCTCATAGTTGTGGTCACCTATGATGTCACTTACAGGCCTCTCATCTTTATTAGTGAGAAACACAATTGGTGGCTGCCTAATGACTTTTTTCCCCACTGTATATAATTGTTTTATATTTTTACATATTTGGATATTTTTATAGATTATAGATTATTTTCATTTATTTTTGCTTTATTTTAAATTAGACTCTTAGACCTTTTCTTTTATAATTTATGTGATTATATTTGCATCATGTTTTTTTAAATGGTAAATGTTTGTACTTATTTATATTTATTTATGCAATTGTTTATTCCCATTTAACTCCATCTACTAAACAAAGAAAATGAGGCTAATTTTTAAGTCTATGATTATGGATTTTTTTTATACATATATATATATATATATATATATATATATATATATATATATATATATATATATATATATATATATATATACACATGTTTATTTTTTATGTTTTATTCTTTTACATATTTGGATATTTTTATGGATTATTATCATTTATTTTTGCTTTATTTAAAATCAGATTCTTTCATCTTTTTATTATAATTTATGTGATTATATTTGCATCATGTGTTTGTCATTTTTTTTACTTATTTATATTTTATCTATTTATGTGATTGTTTATTCTCATTTAGATCCATCCATGAAATAATTAGATCCATTCATTAAAAGAAGAAAATGAGGCTGATTTATGCTTATTTTTTATGGATATTTTATATATATATATGCATGTTTATTTTGAATAAATATAAAATTGAATATTTTGAAAATGAGGCTGATTTTTCAGGCTAGATATGCTGGCCAATACAAATTTTTTATCTGCAATATATATATACATATATATATGTATATATATATATATATATATATATACACATATATATATATACATATACACATATATATATATATATATATATATATATATATATATATATAAAATAGAAAAATATAATATTGCAGACAAAAATTTCGCTATATATAATTTATATATATCTATAAACATATATATATATATATATATATGTATATATATATGTATGTATATATATATATATATATATATGTTATACATGTTTATTGTTTACGTTTTACTTTTTTATATATTTGATATATATATATTTATATATTTGATCATTTTTATAGATTATTCCCATTTATTTTTGCTTTATTTAAAATTGGATTCTTTCATCTTTTTTATAATTTATGTATTGATATTTACATGTTTTTTACATTTTTTTTACATTTTACATCTATATCTATTTTTGCTTTATTTAAATTTAGTTTATTTTATTTGTTTGCCTATTTGTTTATATGTTTTTGTCTATACTTCCATCATATTTATTTTCAATTTCTTTACTTATGTCTATTTTATCTATTTATGTTATTGTTTATTCCCATTCCCACGTGGTACTGCTTTTACAAAAAAATATTTTTTTATTTTTTTCTAATTTTATGACATACTGGAATCCATGTATCAGTTAAGCTTGTGTCACTGGAGGTAAATTAAAGGGATCATTTTTACTATAGATACTAGAGATACGGTTGTATAGGTCTGAGTATAACGATAAAAATGATACCAGTCTTGTAGTAATTGGATGTGCCAGCGCTGAGAAATTGAGCTTTGAAGGCACATGCAAATTTGCCTGCAAGTGCAATGTGGGCGTGTCACTTTCCTCATGCACTTACAGGCTAATTTGCATGTGATTTCAAAGTTCTAATTTCTCAGCGCTGGTACATCCGATTACTACAAGACAGGTATCATTTTTATCGTTGTAGTAGGACCTGTACAACCGTAACACTAGTTTCCATTTCCAAAATCATTCAGACAAATCCCTTTAAGTGTTAAATCATTAAAAATATCTGGAATAACATAGTTTACAGCAGATTATGTAATGACTTACCTCTGGCTGACTGACTAAAGAAGGCTTCTGCATAATAGTTGCCTGGTAGATCATTCATGGTGCAATGCATCAGGCCATTCTCACAGTAACTGGAAATGAGTAAAAATTACATTATATTATTATATTATTATAATTGCACTAAATGGGCTGCAGCTGATCGTGATTATTTCAGCCTTTGGCCACCAATTTGCAGCGAGATTTGCTGCTGCGTTTTTCTACCATGGTTGGACATACCCCATAATTGCCAACATCCTTGAATTTTTCAGGACTGACCAGATTTTTCTAATCTAATCCCAGCAAATTTGTGGCTGAATTTGGGAGCTCCCTTTTTTGAGGCTGATTATGTTACTACATGTAAGTATTAAATATGACCACTAGATGTCGCTGCAGGACAGCGGTCTGCACATGCGCTCACACTGCAGACATGTTTCATAGATCAATCAGTAATACATGAATCATCTGGATACATCACTCAACAAGAAAAATAACTTTGTAAAAACATTACATTACTTACTTTGTACTGATCCTTAGTCAAAATATGTATTAAGCTCCAGAGCTGCATTCAAAATTATACACAATTTTTTTTTCTCGGAAACCATCAGCAAGGTTGTTGTCACACACAGTCCTAACAGCTTAGTTGAGTGTCAATATGTAATGTAAGTACACAGTGACTACACCAGCAGAATAGTGAGTGCAGCTCTGGAGTATAATACAGGATGTAACTCAGGATCAGTACAGGATCAGTAATGTAGTCTATGTACACAGTGACTGCACCAGCAGAATAGTGAGTGCAGCTCTGGAGTATTATACAGCATATAACTCAGTATCAGTATAAGATTAGTAATGTAATGTATGTACACAGTGACTCCACCAGCAGAATAGTGAGTGCAGCTCTGGAGTATAATACAGGATTTAACTCAGGATCAGTAATGCAATGTATGTACACAGTGACTGCACCAGCAGAATAGTGAGTGCAGCTCTGGAGTATAATACAGGATGTAACTCAGGATCAGTACAGGATCAGTAATGCAATGTATGTACACAGTGACTGCACCAGCAGAATAGTGAGTGCAGCTCTGGAGTATAATACAGGATGTAACTCAGGATCAGCACAGGATCAGTAATGTAATGTATGTACACAGTGACTGCACCAGCAGAATAGTGAGTGCAGCTCTGGAGTATAACATAAGATGTAACTGAGGATCTACATTAAATATACCATAAATATGCACATCCACATTAGCACGTACCACATGGAATGATGGTCAGAGAACACATCATCTGGTTGGAATAATTCCCCATCATAATAACATGAGCACTCGGACTTGTGGACACATTCTCCATATTCATTGGTGTACAGACCAGGGGGGCAGTAGCATCCTTCCATACACAGCTCTCTGCAGTTGGTGTCAGGTTGAGACAAGGACCTGCAGGTTTGGTTACATGGACTCCCACATTGCTGGTAAATCTTCCCTTCAGAGCATCTGATCGCTGAGGAAATACAACATTGAAATTCCATAGTGAGGTGACACAGCTGAGCTTATTGGAGTACAGGTGTCAGGTTATGGGGGTAAGATTGTACTTATCAGGGAAGTATCCATCTACAAACAAAACTGTCATCTATCACCAAAAATGGATCAACCAAAAACTATTGTTATCTACCAAGCAAAACAGGAAAAATGGAACAGCAGTCATCTATAAAAAAAAAATGGAACAGCTGTCATCTACCAGGAAATATGGAATTCCTGCCATCTACCAGGGAAAATAGAACAGCTGTCATCTACCAGGAAAAATGGAACAGCTATCATCTACCAGGGAAAATGGAACAGCTATCATCTACCAGGGAAAATGGACACCTGTCATCTACCAGGAACAATGGAACAGCTGCCATCTACCAAAAAAGGAACAGCTGTCATCTATCAAAAAAAAAGGAACAGCTGTCATCTACCAAAAAAAATGAACAGCTGTCATCTACCAAGAAAAATGGAACAGCTGTCATCTACCAGGAAAAATGAACAGCTGTCGTCTACCAGGAAAAATGGAACAGCTGTCATCTACCAGGAAAAATGGAACAGCTATCATCTACCAGGGAAAATGGAACAGCTGTCATCTACCAGGGAAAATGGACACCTGTCATCTACCAGGAACAATGGAACAGCTGTCATCTACCAGGGAAAATGGAACAGCTATCATCTACAAGGGAAAATGGACACCTGTCATCTACCAGGAACAATGGAACAGCTATCATCTACCAGGGAAAATGGAACAGCTATCATCTACCAGGGAAAATGGACACCTGTCATCTACCAGGAACAATGCAACAGCTATCATCTACCAGGAAAAATGGAACAGCTATCATCTACCAGGGAAAATGGACACCTGTCATCTACCAGGAACAATGGAACAGCTGCCATCTACCAAAAAAAGGAACAGCTGTCATCTATCAAAAAAAAGGACCAGCTGTCATCTACCAAAAAAAATGAACAGCTGTCATCTACCAAGAAAAATGGAACAGTTGTCGTCTACCAGGAAAAATGGAACAGATATCATCTACCAGGAAAAATGGAACAGCTGTCATCTATCAAGAAAAATGGAACAGCTGTCATCTATCAAGAAAAATGGAATAGCTGTCATCTACCAAGAAAAATGGAACAGCTGTCATCTATCAGGAAATATGGAACAGCTATCATCTACCAGGAAAAATGGAGCAGCTGTCATCTACCAGGAAATATGGAACAGCTGTCATCTACCAGGAAAAATGGAGCAGCTGTCATCTACCAGGAAATATGGAGCAGCTGTCATCTACCAGGAAATATGGAACAGCTATCATCTACCAGGAAAAATGGAACAGCTGTCATCTACCAGGAAAAATGGAACAGCTGTCATCTATCAGGGAAATGGAACAGCTGTCATCTACCAGCCACTCTGTCCTGTATATCCAATATTGAGATGTGTTTGATTTGGCTTCTCCTCCTACTTCGGCTGGTCACGATGGTATAGTTGTATTAGGTTAAACCCTTGACCAAAGTGACTCACAACCATTATACTTACAGCAAAATTCTGGTGATCTCCACTCTATGAGAACGCCTTTCCTGGAGCAGGCCATGGCATAGGTGGAAATAGCTGAGCACATGCATTCCTTCCCATTGGAACAAGAGCAGACGTCATAGCGGCAATTCTTCAGATATGGAAGGGGATTGACCTCACTGTGACAGGGCTGGAATGTGTACTCCATGAGGGTGGAGCAGACTTCCTCTGCATATCGGGCTAAGGGCAATTAGAAAAGACATAGTTATTGCTTAATAATATTTATTTTGGACATGTAGACAATTGTTGACGACAGATCCCATGTGCCTGGTCAGCCGACTAGAGATGAAGAAGGTGAAAAATTTCCATTGCAACATTGTTTAGTTCATATCTGATGGCTATGGTTTGTGAGAGTCTAATATTATTGTCATTTTCACTTTTTGGGTACTTTCTTACTTTCTTATAAACAATGACCCCCCCCCCCCCCCCCGAATATGCTCCATATCCAATGGTGGTCACATAACTAGTGACAGCCTTGGTAAGTTATTTCAAAATGTCAGCCAAAATTACATTCTGATATTCATTGACAACTCAGTGTCTTCTATAAAAAGTGTCAAACACAACACCCTATCCTATACACAGTGATAGCCACAATGCCTTCTCCTATATCTACCGATAGCCACAGTGTCCTCCCCTATTAAGAGCATTTGCCACAATGTTCTCCCTTATTACCAGTGATATCTACAATGTCCTCCTCTATTAACAGCAACATCTACAATGTCCTCCTCTATTAACAGCAACATCTACAATGTCCTCCTCTATTATCAGTGACATCCACAATGTCCTCCCCTGTTAACAGCAGTTGCCACAATGTCCTGCCCTATTAACAGCGATTGCCACAATGTCCTCCCCTATTAACAGTGACATCCACAATGTTCTCCCCTATTAACAGCAGTTGCCACAATGTTCTCCCTTATTAACAACAACATCCACAATGTCCTTCCTATTAACAGCGATTGCCACAATGTCCTCCCCTATTAACAGCAATTGCCACCCACAATGTCCAACCCTATTAACAGCAACATCCACAATGTTCTTTCCTATTAACAGCAGTTGCCACAATGTTCTCCCTTATTAACAGTGAGATCTACAATGTCCTCCCCTATTAACAGCGATTGCCACAATGTCCTGTCCTATTAACAGCGACACCCACAATGTTCTCCCCTATTAACACCAGTTGCCACAATGTCCTCCCCTATTAACAGTGACATGTTCAATGTCCTCCCCTATTAACAGTGATTGCCACAATGTCCTCCCTTATTAACAGCGACATCCACAATGCCCTCCCTTATTACCAGAAGTTGCCACAATGTTCTCTTTTATTAACAGTGACATCTACAATGTCCTTCCCTATTAACAGCGACATCCACAATGTCCTCCCTTATTAACAACGACATGCACAATGTCCTCCCCTTTTAACAGCGACACCCACAATGCCCTCTCCTATTAACAGCGATTGCCACAATGTCCTCCCCTATTAACAGCGATTGCCACCATGTACTCCCCTATTAACAGCGACATCCACAATGCTCTCCCCTATTAACAGCAGTTGCCACAATGTTCTCCCTTATTAACAGTCACATCTACAATGTCCTCCCCTATTAACAACATCCACAATGTCATTCCTATTAACAGCGATTGCCACAATGTCCTCCCTTATTAACAGCGACATCCACAATGTCCACCACCCTTAATAGCAACATCCACAATGTCCACCCCTCTTAATAGCAACATCCACAATGTCCTCCCTTATTAACAGTGATTGCCACAATGTCCTTCCCTATTAACAGAACATCCACAGTGCCCTCCCCTATTAACAGTGATTGCCACAATGTCCTTCCCTATTAACAGTGATTGCCACAATGTCCTCCCCTATTAACAGAACATCCACAAGGTCATCCCTTATTAACAGCAAAAGCAACAATGCCCTCCCCTATAAACAGTGACAGAGACAGTGCCTCTTCCTGTAAGTAATGTCAACCACTCATACACTAAACAAGATACTGACAGAAATGACAATGGATCCCTATAGTATTGAATATTTGCATATATTACAAATAAAAACTTTACTTTTTCTATCAACTCTTTTTCATTTTGCTGGTGAAGCCCCGATCCTGGAGTTCTCTCTTCTTTCACATAGACCCTTACCTTGTCTTGGGTTCAGACTACAAGGATCGGTGTCTTGTTTTACCAGATCGGCACAGTCACCGTTTAGTTTCCAAGAATTTCCAAAGTCTTCCACGTTGGTCTCGACAAGTCCTGAGGGTGTAAGGAAGTCATCACCTTGATTTCCATTGTAGTTCCCGCAAAGGCCACTAGTGGATTCAGCAAAAACTGGAGAAAGCTGGAAGGGCATATCAAGATGAAGATGTTAAAATCATTTTCCAATTCAGAAACACTAATCTTATACCCTCTATTAGCCAAATGTGAGTTAACAAAGGGGGTCCTCTGTTTGGGATCCTCATAATTTAGGCAGAGGGGAGATTGCCAAAAACATCTGTCTTCATGGGGGATCTGTCCTACCTTACAGCCAACCCATTGTGTTCAATGGGTGCTGTGTAATGCTTAGTTTGCCCTCTAGTGGCGCTGTTGGGAAACTGAACGCTTTCTATGCAGCTGGTCACTGAAGGTCTCAGCATGAGGTCACTTTAAGATCAACTTATTGTTAAGTGACCCTTTAGGAACTGTCCAAAGTCAAACACCCCTTTAAAGGAATGTGAGGTCTGAAAATGACCAATTTTTATGATAAGATTAATTTTTTTAAACATTTTGGTGTTTTTTTGGGGTTCTGTTTTTCATATAATGATTTATATTACAAAAAATAGCTGAAATCTTTACATTGACCACTAAGTCTAATATTAGACTCATACTTCCTGTTGTGCACCATTCTCAATAAGTGATGATAGCAGCTCACCTCCTCCTCCTTCCTTCAAAGTGAGTGTCACGGTCGTCTCCCTTGGAGATTAGTGACAGGTTCAGGTTCGGAGTCTCTGCTATATCATCTGAGACTATATACCTTAAATGTGTTTGTTTGTTGTTTTTACTTTTGGCATACATGGGGTTAATATCCGTTTTCTCTGTTTGCAGCAAGCTTATTACCCCTGCTGAGGTGTTTCTGCTGATTACCACTCCCAACCTGGATTAATACCCTCTGCTCCCTACAGAGGGCGCCGGTTATTCACATTTCATTCTGGAGCTTGGCCAGGAGGGTTAATTTTGTGTTGAAGCTGCTCTCTGTTGCATTCTGTGTGAAAGTTACCCGGTTGTTTGTGTCAAGGGAGAAATTTAGGTGAAGATAGCTAATGGTATCTTCATTCAGAATTCTCAGAGGCACGGATCGAATTAGCTAGATATCTGCGCAGATATTACTGAATCAGACAATGATCACACAAAATGTGTTCACCGTATGAGCCAATGCCATAGACTGGACTCGTGTATTGAAAAAGACTCAATTATACAGAATACAACAGTGACCTTGAAACTAGAACAGGGAGTAGGGAGTAGTCAACTCCCCAATTTTTCCCAGTGTGTTATAAAATACCTCTCTGCTCATTATTCCTTCTTTCTGTGTGAAGCCACTAAGGCGGGCTTTGCACACTGCGACATCGCAGCCCGATGCTGCGATGCCGAGTGCGATAGTGCCCGCCCCCGTCGCAGCAGCGATATGTGGTGATAGCTGGCGTAGCGAAAATTATCGCTATGCCAGCTTCACACACACACTCACCTGCCGTGCGACGTCCCTGTGGCCGGCGGCCCGCCTCCTTGTTAAGGGGGCGGGTCGTGCGGCGTCACTGTGACGTCACACGGCAGGCGGCCAATCGGAGCGGAGGGGCGGAGATGAGCAGGATGTAAACATCCTGCCCATCTCTTTCCTTCCGCATATCCTACGGAAGCCGCAGTGAGGCCGGTAGGAGATGTTCCTCGCTCCTGCGGCTTCACACACAGCGATGTGTGCTGCCGCAGGAGCGAGGAACAACATCGGACCGTCGCGTCAGCGTAATCATGGATTACGCCGACGCTGCACGGATGATACGATAACGACGCTTTTGCGCTCGTTAATCGTATCATCTAGGCTTTACACACTGCGATGTCGCATGCGATGCCGGAAGTGCGTCATTTTCAATTTGACCCCACCGACATCGCACCTGCGATGTCGCAGTGTGCAAAGCCCGCCTAAGGCTCCCAATTAACTTTTAAATATATCTCCCTTGTTCATTTGTACCTTGGTTAACTCTTTCTTGTATATACAGTTTAGAATCATATTATGGCGTCTGTGCAATTGTCATATAGACACACAGATAATTATGCTACTACATCTATATTTTAATTATTTACATACACAGATATTCTTATTACGTTTGAACAAACAATTTATAGCCAGGATACCTTCACATTTGTAACTTTCTTCCCCTCTTTATTTACCTCCTGTATACTGTTTGTGCGATCCCTTGTGTGTTTAGTAGTGGTTTGCTTTGGCTGTATTGTACCGCTTTTTTGTGTCCTTTTGTGGGGCAGTGACTTCTGTCCCGGTCCATCCTTTGGGTGGTGAGTGTGGAGGGAGTTACATTAGGGCCTGGCCAGGAGACAGGGAGAAGCTGGGGGCTCAGACCTCACTACCATCTAGTGTACCTCTGGGTTGAGGGTCAGCTCAGGGTGCACCTAGTTTGACGGCCAGCTTAGGTGTCCCTATGTAGTCACTTCCTATACTCCAGCATGACGTTGAGCTTCTCCCAAATTACGGCATGCCTAGAAAAGCTCCCTTGAGTCAGAGTTGGTCTATTCTGCTGATGTCCATGTGGCTGCTATACAGAACAGGAAATAGGAGGCTAGTATTAGGCTTGGTGAATATTTTTTTAGTTGTTTTTTTTTACAGTCCTCCAGACTCCTCTGGCAGAAACATCTCTTGAAGAATAAAAGGATTAAACTTGGGAACCTTATCTCCCCAACATCATTTGTTGGGGAAGAGTCGGGAGATCTCCATATGTGACTGTCGGCCGATCCCACCGATATCGGGCGACTTTAGTGTAATGTGTATGGGGACCTTACGTCTCTAAGAAGACTACAAGGACCAAGCCTTAATGATCCTCACCTTTATTATGAGTTTTCCATGGCCATCCCAATCAATCTGTAGATCCTCCCGATACGAGAGCCGTACGGAGAACAATGCTGTAGTCTGTATACGAAGGTAGCCTGCAAGGAATCCAATTACATCAATTTAGGCTTCACATATTCCATCCAGCCTCTTCTGAGGCAAGTCAGACACAAGACAGCGAGACTTAATGACATTTAATGCATTTATCCACAGACTGCTCTCCCACCGCAATGCACTGAACACTGACTAATGACGAGCCGCTGCTGCTGGGGTCTCCTTATTTCTCACATAGGGGTGTAGCTATAGAGGGGAGACATTTAACCAAGATCTAATGCTTGGTTAGAAGACATTCTCTAGATGACTTTTAAGGAATCTTATTTTTTCTGGAAAGAGCGCCACTCAAGTACACTGGCTGAATGTAGTATTGCAGCTATTCGAATGCTGATTAGCTGCAATATTAGACACTGCCCATTGATAGCGGTAGCGCTTTTTCTGGCTTTGTAGGGAATGCAGATTAATTTATTATTCTGCCAAAGAGGTAGAAATCTAAAGGATGTGCCACTTCTGGGGTGGCTGTGAGCTGCTATTTCTGGCTGGGAGGTACCCTACAATCATGGACCTTGCCAGCCTGATAATACCAGCTCCCAGCTGTCTGCTTCACCTTGGCTGATTATTAAAACTGGGAGAGACCCCATGTTATTTTTTTTAAATTATTTAAATAAACAATTTAAGAAAAAGCATGAGATCTCCTCTATTTTTGCTAACCAGCCAAGGAAGTGCCACTTATGGGGCAGCTGCGTGCTGCTATTTTTAGGCTGGGAAGTACCCAACCACCATGGACCTTCCCAGCCTGATAATACAAGTCCCCAGATGTCTGCTTTACCTTGATTGAGTATTCTTTTTTAATTATTTAAATAAATAATTTAGTTTTTTAAAAAGCATGTGATCCCCTCTATTTTTGCTAACCAGCCAAGGATGTGCCACTTCCGGGGCAGCTGTGAGCTGCTACTTTTAGGCTGGAAAGTACCCAACAACCATGGACCTTCCCAGCCTGATAATACCACCCTCCAGCTGTCTGCTTTACCTTGGCTGATTATAAAAACCAGGAGAGACCCCACGTCATTTTTTTAAAATTATTTAAATAAATAATTTTTTAAAAAAACGGCATGAGATCCCCTCTACTTTTGATAACCAGCCAAGGTAAAGCTGACAGTTGAGGGTTGCAGCCCCCAGCTGTCTGCTTTACCTTAACTGATTATGAAAACTAGGGGAGACCCCCACACCATTTTTTTTTATACAATTAAATAAATAATTAAAAAAAAACAGCATGGGATCCCTTCTATTTTTGATAACCAACCAAGAAAAAGCAGACAGCTGAGGGTTGTATCCTGCAGCTGTCTGCTTTACCTGCGCTGGTTATCAAAATAGGGGGACCCCATGCCATTTTTTTTTAATTATTCCTTATCCACATTTGTTTGCTGGGCAATTGGCATGCTTATACCCCTATGCTGCTACCTTTTGCAACCCCCTAGCCCTTACTATGATCATCAAACAGCCATTTTACAGCACCAAATTTCGAGTCACAATTGACTTATATGGGGATCGGGGTCCGGAGTCAAGTGCTGGTCAAGTCCAGGTCCCAAACCGAGCTTTTAACTAAAGTTCGGCTGGACCCCAACATCCACGAGTCCACTCATCCATACATAAAAGTAAAAAATAAATGAAAAACACACGTCCAGTATTGTCCTATAGTGCATTATTACCATGCAGCAATGGAAGCATGATGTCTTGTCCATCTATGGAGACGCCTCCTCCATGTTTAAATTTCAGCGTCATGTTATGCATGTCCAGGAGGCGCACAGTTGCTGATCTGGTGCACACAGCATCGGGGTCATCTGCACACTAGAAACCAATACCAAAATTGACTTAAAGGGGTTATCTCCATTTTCATAATTAAGCATTGTTGAATAGAGCTTGTAAAAACATCATCAGTATTCTCTTGGTGCTTATATACCCCTTCCTTGGACTGGTGCAGGTGATATTTTTCAGTTCATTCAAACCCTGGGTGCAAGCAGGTGGCTTGTGCTCCTCTGTGGTATCATTGCTGAAGCTTTGCTGAACTTCTACCTGTGTCATCTGTAGATAAGTAGTTCATGGATTTTCCCCTGTGTATCCTCCTTGTGTCATCTATAGCGTTTAGTGGGGTTGACAAAGAGCTCATCCCATCTGTTCTTTATTTAGAGCCCAATACTAGGAATACCTAAAGTCAGGTATCTGGCTCGGCACATAGGTGCAGAACCTATCTAGGGTGGTGAGGGACCTCAGGGCCAGCACTAGGGATACCTAGGGTCAGGTATCCTGCTCGGCGCATAGGTGCGGAACCTATCTAGGGTGGTGAGGGACCTCAGGGCCCAGCACTAGGGATACCTAGGGTCAGGTATCCGTCTCGGCGTATAGGTGCAGAACCTATCTAGGGTGGTGAGGGACCTCAGGGCTAGGGATACCTAGGGTCAGGTATCCGGCTCGGCGTATAGGTGCAGAACCTATCTAGGGTGGTGCGGGACCTCAGGGCCCAGCACTAGGGATACCTAGGGTCAGGTATCCTGCTCGGCGCATAGGTGCGGAACCTATCTAGGGTGGTGAGGGACCCCAGGGACCAGTACTAGGGATATCTAGGGTCAGATATCCGGCTCGGCGTATAGGTGCAGAACCTATCTAGGGTGGTGAGGGACCTCAGGGCCCAGCACTAGGGATACCTAGGGTCAGGTATCCTGCTCGGCGCATAGGTGCGGAACCTATCTTAGCTTGTGAGGGACCCCAGGGACCAGCAGTAGGTTTGGTCAGAGGTCACCATCTTCCCCTTCCCCAGACAGAGGGTGTCCCTTCCCTTCCCTTTCGGCGTTCACTTGGTACTTCCCCGTACCTAGCGTGACATTGTCTCCGTCATAGAAGAGGTTCCCTACTAAATAGCAATGGTGCAATTGACAGGGGACAACTGCAAGCCCTTCATCCTGCTGATGACCTATGGCTTATAACACTTCCTAAACTCCTAGGGGGCAGTTCCTAATTTTGCTATCTCAAATCCATGATTCCTAGCGAAAAGCCCAATCGGTTGACCATAATACTGGCCACATTCCCTTTTGGTAAGCTTACAATAATGACATTATCACAATAGTAAATTTGAGAGTCCACATGAGGGCGCCATGCGCTTGGCAGATTAGTCTTTAGCACATCTTGGATGCCTTGCTTGATCCCTCTCCATGTTTCCATCTGTCTTGGCTTGAGTCTACTATATATTTCTCAGCATATTTATCAGAAAGCGGAGAAAGCCAAGAGTGGAGAAAGCTATGCCAGAGTTTACTGGAACACCAGCTCACAATTAAAGGGGTTTTCTCATTAGAGCCAGCGCCCCCTGCTGAGAAAAGATAGTATTACAAGGCAGTCATTAAAGCAGAGGTTGTTCATACATTACATGACAGTCTCGGGTCCACATGATTTATAGCATTAGGGAGGATATCCCTCTTTAATGAGGACCTGTCATGAAGTCAAAAGGGGCCAGTTTTGTTTTTGGAGTTTTCTTAAATCCCTTAAACGGTTCCAGAGATATAGGCCTTTTTATTCAGTGCTACTTTTCATAGTCTTTACTAAGGGGTTGGACCTCAAAAGACACGCCCCCGAGGAGTCACTGAGCCACCCACCTTTTGTAAAAACCCAAAAAATTAGCACTTAATACAAAGGCCTATATTTCTGGAACAGAATGTCAAATTAAAAAAAAATAGAATACTCAGGGGAGAAGCGGAAATAACAGAAGAGCAAAAAGTGGCCAATTTTGACTGGGTGATAGATCCCCTTTAAGAAAGCCCCCTTAATCTAATGCAAAGGTCTATTCAGCATTTCCAATTACGGTCTATATAGACCTCAACTAGGAACTACAGGAAATAAAAAATAGAAAATATTTATTTTCCTGTTTTGTTTTGCAGCAGCATGTCTCCCTCTCCACATAAGAATCAGCATGGCTAGTCAGATGAACTAATCGTACATGTATAGGTGGAGGCAGAAGTAGACTTGATGAGAAGATTGCTATGATCAACTTTTTTTTCCACCCCATGGTGTCACAGTTATGTGATTTCTGGCAATAGAAGGTCACAGTGTTTGGCTGCGCAAAATGCTCCCTGACTTTCTATTGTTCCTGCTGTCAATTATAGGTAGCTTTCCTGCTGGGATTTCATCTATTCCCCTTTTGGACCCAGCGGAGCCCTCCTTCCTTTCAGCTGCTCATTATCAGTATTCTCCATGTTCTTAAATGCTCCCATCTTTCCTGGACTGGTACTGGTGATAATATACAATTCATTCAAGCTCTGGTTGCAAGCAGGTGGCTTGTACTCCTCTGTGGTATCATTGCTGAAACCTTTCTTAATTTCAACCTGAGTCATCTGTAGTTAAATAATAATGCATTTTCCTACTATATGTCTTCCTTGTGTCTTTTCTAGTGTTTAGTGGGGTTGACGAAGAGCTCAACCCACCCGTACCCTATTTAGGGTCCAGCACTAGGGATACCTAGGGTCAAATATCCGGCTCAACGCATAGGTGTGGAACTAAGGTGGTGAGGGACCCCAGGGACCAGCGGAAGGTTGGTCAGGCGTCCCCATTTGCCCCTTACCTAGACACAAGGTTTGCTTTTTGCAGTTTGCTTAGTACTTCCCCCGTACCCAGCGTGACATATGGTCTATGACTGGGCCTCAATTTGACTTATCAGTATATTGACCAAACGTACAATTTTCTTGCCTGCGGGTTGGGCAGTTTGACTACATGGTCTAATAACTATGCCTCTTTAAAGGGGTTGTCTGGTTAAAAAAAGTAATAATTTAGGATAGGTGATACCTTGTTGATGGTCCTGTGTCCCACCACTATAAGATGGCGCCGCAGGTCAGACGCCTGACTGTCGCTCCATTAATTTCCTATGGAGCTACTGATAAAAGCCGAGCGCAGCACTCGACAGCCCGACAGGTAGTATATGGAGTGGCAGGTTGAGTACATGCACTGATGCTCCATCTTCACGAGGATAAAAGTTCCCTATTCTCCCGATGGGTGCAGAACCCAGCCATCGGACCCCGCACTGATCAACAACCCGCGGCTAAGTGATAACTTGTTTTAACTGGGCAACCCCTTTAAGAAGCCATACAGCAGCCCACATAACAAATTCCCCATATTTATCTCCTTATGAGTTCTGAGACATCTCTTTTGATCTAATATAGTACCTGCACGGTCTCTATAGCCACAGAAAAAGCTCCGTCCACCATGTCCTTGGCAAGTAAGTAATGACAGATCCCACTGAAGGTAAAATGCTTGTTGTCAAAGCTCTTGAAGTGTGATTGTCCAGTGACGTAGCATTCACCTGAGCAAAAAAATAATGTAAAACATACACATAATTAGGAGAAGCATATAGAAGATATTTGCAGGAATTGGGTAACACACTTAGATTAAGTGTCGTTTTAGAATAATATTTAAAATATGACACATGGCGAAACCGCCCTTAGTCAAAGGATTTGATGCTATGAATAAGGTCGGTTTCGCCAAAAATGCATCAGATTTTAAATATCATTCTAGGATTTTCTCATAGATTTTCCTTTTGGATCATCAATAAAAATGAAAACTTTGAAAAATATATTCTCGAATGGATGCGCTAAATTCCCCATTTATTCCACGTTTGTGGTTGAGCTCCTTCAGCAGAATATAGCATCCATCAACAATGATTTCTTTCAGCTGATTCTACACTCATTGACAGTGATTCTACATATCAGCAAAGGTGGGGAGCTCTTTTCATTTTCACAAAACTGTTGTTTTAGTTTTTATTTTATTAATTAATAGTACAATTAATGGAAATATGTTAGGTAATTTTGTAGTACAATACTAATGTTATCTTTAGATAGGACTTTAGGAGACCTTTCAGGATCAGTAAGTTTTATTGTTCTACCTTATCCTGTTATCTTGTTGTAAGCTCCATAGAATTCAATGCATTGCTAGACAAGTGAATGTAAATACAATTTGCATATTCACTGCTCCCCCTACCTACCTCTCAGTGTATTCACTATCACTTCTGAGAGGTGAAAAAGAAGGAGTATGGGTGCAGTGCAAATTCAGTTCAGATTCAGGGGTGCTTCACACACAGCGAGCTCGCTGCCGAGATCGCTGCTGAGTCACGCTTTTTGTGACGCAGCAGTGACCTCATTAGCGATCTCGCTGTGTGTGACAATGAGCAGCGATCTGGCCCCTGCTGCGAGATCGCTGCTCGTTACACACAGCCCTGGTTCGTTTTCTTCAAAGCCGCTCTCCTGCTGTGACACACAGATCGCTGTGTGTGACAGCAAGAGAGCGACAAATGAAGCGAGCAGGGAGCAGGAGCCGGCGTCTGACAGCTGAGGTAAGCTGTATCCAAGATAAACATCGGGTAACCAAGGTGGTTACCCGATATTTACCTTAGTTACCAGCCTCTGCAGCTCTCACTCTGCCTGTGCTGCCGGCTCCGGCTCTCTGCACATGTAGCTGCTGTACACACCGGGTTAATTAACCCGATGTGTACAGCAGCTAGGAGAGCAAGGAGCCAGCGCTAAGCAGTGTGCGCGGCTCCCTGCTCTCTGCACATGTAGCTGCATTACACATCGGGTTAATTAACCCGATGTGTACTGTAGCTAGGAGAGCAAGGAGCCAGCGCTCAGTGTGCGCGGCTCCCTGCTCCCTGCTCACACTGGTAACTAATGTAAACATCGGGTAACCATACCCGATGTTTACCTTAGTTACCAGTCTCCGCAGCTTCCAGACGGCGGCTCCGTGCAAGCGCAGCTTCGCTTGCACGTCGCTGCTGGCTGGGGGCTGTTCACTGGTCGCTGGTGAGATCTGCCTGTTTGACAGCTCACCAGCGACCATGTAGCGATGCAGCAGCGATCCTGACCAGGTCAGATCGCTGGTCGGATCGCTGCTGCATCGCTAAGTGTGAAGGTACCCTTACTGTCACTGATGCTAGCACTGAGAGATTGGAGAGGGAGCAGGGCATATGCAGTTTGTATTTAAATACACTTGACTAGTAACTGCCTCACACTGAATTCTACAGAGCTTACAACAAGATAACAGGATAAGGTAGAAGAATAAAACTTACTGATCCTGAAAGGTTTCTGTCAGGTCCCTACCAGAGTCCGCTCCTGCGGCTTCTGCTTCGATCCCCAGGCGGCGCCGCGTTCCCGCTCTGGATAGTGCTGGTGATAGAAGAGGAGTCGGTGCTAGTGGCTCTGGTGGGCACAGACTCCGCTCATCCACTAGGCTGGGTTTGCCTGGGATCTGCAGTACCACTGGCTGACTGTAGGTGGCGTGTGTCTTCCAGCTGAAGTTACCACCATTCAGCTACAGCCAATGGGAAGACACCACACCCTTCTAATTCCCCCTCCTGTCTGCTGGTCTCTGCCAGAGATAGTTCTGAATTCATGCTACCTGTTTCCCGTTCTGTTTTGTGATTCCTGTGTTTTGACCTCTGCCTGTTCTCTGACTACCCTCCTGCCTGCCCTTTTTGTACCTCGCTGCCTGATCCGGATTTGACCTCGGCCTTGTTTTCTGATTACATCCTTGCCTGCCTGATTTTGTCCCTGTTTTGCATTTCCTGGTTTGACCCTGCCTGACTACTACTGTCATTGGACTGCAAAAAAAACCCAAAAAACTGAGCTGTGACAAATGTTCAATAAACATGCAACATTACAAGCATGTGAATTGCAGCCTCAAGACTAGAAAAAAACCAAGGAGAAAATTGTAGAAAAAATAACCTGGCTATAAATAAATAAATTGCAAGTGCTTAATAAACAGGGTACTTAGTGAGTAAGTACCCTGTTTATTAAGCACTTGCAATTTATTTATTTATAGTCAGGGTATTTTTTCTACAATTTTCTCCTTGTCATTGGACTGCAGCCTACCACAGGTAGTGCTCTCTGGGGCCCTGCTTAATTCCTAATCCCTGTATAGGGGTTAAAGGGTTTCAGAGTTCTCGGGGTTCTGTTTTGTGAGCGGTTTTCCTCTAGCCTGTCCGTTACAGCCATTCTGAGTCTGTGGTTCAAAGCAGGTATTACAGTCTCCTTAAGCCCTATTTAAAGATAACATTAGTATTGTACTAGAAAATCACTTGACAGATTTCCTTTAATAGTACAAAATCAGCAACTTTGTAATATTAACAGAAAAAATCTGCTTATTTCTCCTCCTGGATGGGTAGAATCTAATCAGTGACGACAGATTTTCAACATTACTTAGACAGGAGAAGACAGTTGGTGCTTATAAGATTCTATGGAGAGGAGGTGGAAGAGACAGAAACAACAGTTACAGTTCTCCATAGAACTTTGTGAGCACCAACTGTCATCTCCAAAAGAAACTGATTTCTCAAATAACATATTACAAAGTCTCTTATTTTAACATGTACTTGATGTATGAAAGAAGAATTAAAATGACGGTTGTTCTTTAAGGCATACTTTTCATTTCAGGTGACTGTTGATAATATACTGTTGTGTGAGCATGAAGATTTACACTATGTATGACCATTATATGTCTTGTATCCTGCATTTGTCACCAGTTCTCCCTTCTGCAGGAAGTTCTCCCTTCTAATTTCCCCCTGTTTCTGAGCTAACACTGAGTGCTGTAATGTCTCCCATACACAGCCATTAGGGATTCCTGCTCCCCTGTCTCTATGTACTACATGTCAAGATGCAGCACATTATATTTCTAGTACTGAGCAGTGTTGCAGTGAATCCAGCTCTGTTGTGAGATAAAACACTTACTAAAAAGCTGCAGCACAATCTGTCTATGTGTGGTTGTGTGACGCCCCTGGACTAGTCAGGGCGTCACAGGGTACTGCACGCTCTTTATCTTCCAGTGCAAGACTCAACCCCCCATGGTTCTGGGTTCCCACCTTGCAGTACTGCCTCCATCACATCCTAATCCTAATCACACCTCGCACCACACCCTGTCAGGCACACCAGTGGACTGCTAAACTGGAATAAGGCCACCCACCTAGGGGTCAGGCAGGGAGGTGGGAGGTGACAAGTGAGTCGGCTCCAGGGGAGCAAAGTGAGAGGAAGTTCTGTGGTAGCCCTCGAGCAGTGAGGAGCTAGTAGGAGGCTGAAAGTTAGAACTCCCAGGGGAAAAGTGGACTAGGTTGCAGATGGTGGTCTGGACCCGGAGGAGTCGGAGACCCGGTCGCGGGATATTGGGACTGGGTGCCTGGCTGCGTCTAGGAGGACGGTCGGCAGCTGCAGTGCAATAGCTGGGCTGGGGCCGAAGGCACGTCGGGGTACTGGACCCTAGGTCGGGGAGAGGCTTCAAGCAACCTGGCAATTAACCTGCGGAGGACAGGGGCTTTAATGACTGTCCCCACAAAGCTCAGAGATCAGGGGCACTAGCGCAACGAGGGGGATCAGGCTTTCCAAGCAAAGCAGCCCACTGAAATCCTAAGCGTGAGCCCCTGAGAGCAAGCTCCTCTTCTACCCATAGCAGGGAACGGGGCCTGGACAGCTGCAAGCTTACGGGCCACTTGCACACTACTAAATTAATGTGCACGGAGGCAGGATCCGGACCATCAAGCAGTACTGCAGGGGAACGGGACCCGGACGAGCTCCCCCAATAGGGCAGCGGCACTCAGAGACTTGGTTTACAACGTTGTCAGCGTCTGCTTTCCTTCTGAGTACCTGATCAGCCCCTGCCACCAGCGAGCCTGCGCTCCCCCTGCAATCCATCCCACCATCCAGAGTCCTGGGGTCTTCCCTAGCCATGGAGGGAAAACGCCATCTAGCTGCCCCGTTCCATCAACCCCGATACTCCCATCGGCAGCGGCAGTACTCCCTATTACTGCACACCACGGGTGGCGTCACAAACTATATCTCCCCTGTAAATAACCCCCTATCTAAAATTAAGAGTGACCCCACGCCCCCCGGGTCCGGAGACCCTTGAGCCACGAGTAGTGACACCCGGATCCGAGCGGTTCGACCACTGCTGGGGGTGGTACAGTTGTACCTCACGCTGCACTTCCCTCCTACTCTTCACAACCTCATCCTTTCATAGATGTCAATGGGCACCTCTAATCTGATCCCTCATATTCCCTAAAGGCAGTGTTGCAACTTGAAGCTCACGACTCCGATCATATAAGCTCCAACAGGACCCCCAATTATTGCAAGTCTTTGGTAACATTGGTCTTTTCCTATAGGCCAAATGGATTTTTGGGGTCCCCTAGGCTCCAGGGCAACCCCTTTACTTATTATAGTTACGCCTCTGCTCACAGGCGTGAACATACAGACCATTAACAAACTTTCTTGATCATGCACACATGGGGGAAGATTTATAGCTGCCTAAAATAAAGATTGTCTTTGTTATCCATATTAACCAATCACAGCGCAGCTTTCATTTCTCAAAAGTAGTTTGAGCAATGAATGCTGAGCTCTGATTGGTTGCTATGGGCAACAAAGACAATTTTGCTAACTGAGGCCCATTTTCATCTTATTCTGTTATATGGGATTATATGGGTCAGTTTTCTAACATTTAAGGGGCAAATTCATACATATATTATACGCGGTCCGTGAATGGACCATAATACATGGACTAGATGAGGGTCTAATGACCCGAACTTGAAAGCTTCATTGCCATATACGAGGCAGTCAAGTTTAAGTCAGAAAAAGGGCCATGTTTAATCGGTCTGAATTCGGCCTAAAAGAAGACTGTCTTTGGTTGCTCATAGCAACCAATCACAGCGCAGCTTTCATTTCTCAAGAGCAGTTTGAGTAATGAATGCCGAGCTCTGATTGGTTGCTATGGGCAATTTTACGTTTAGACAGTTTTGACAAATGAGGCCCACTGTCGTCTTACTCTTTTATATGGGATTACATGGGTCAGTTTTCTAACATTTAAGGGGTGAATTCAGACATATACTAAACACGGAATAGACGAGGGTCTCCTGACAAGAACTTGAAGGCCTCATAGGCATATATGAGGAAAAAGGGCCATGTTTAATGGATCTGAATTCGGCCTAAAAGAAAACTGTCTTTTTTGCTCATAGCAACCAATCACAGCGCAGCTTTTGTTTTTCAAGAGCTCAGTATGAAATAAAAGCCGCGCTCTGATTGGTCGCTGTGGGCAACAAAGAAAGTCTTAGTTTTAGACATAAATTTGAATCTTCCACCATTTTTGCGTGGACAAGTTTGTCGAAATATCTGATGTCCGGGCCTTCAGGGGATGTGGAAAGTTTTGCTTTGAAATAGCGGAAAATGTACGGCTCATAATAGTTAATGATTACAGAATCATTCTTGTTACCACGCTGAATGGAAACTGGTCCAGATATGTCTGGTTTACTAATACGAGGACGATTACCTAGAGCCGGAATATAATTATTCCTGAATAGGCCGGAACTTGTCCTGCTCTGAACTATAATCATATAAAGCTCCCGTAAATTGTGATAATGCGGCTTATAATAATTATTATAATAGTTTGATATAGACAGTGCTTTAAATTCCCCCATTAGGATATTTTAAAGAAGACACAACGCATAAAAACGGGCCCTGAAGCCAGATTGGCGATGTGAATGGAGCTATAGTGTCCTGGGTCGTCTACCATTTGGGATAATTTCTTTTTTTATACCTAAATACGTGTATTTGGAAGCTAAAAAGAATCTTTGTAATTGGATTTCATTAGAAATGTTTGCACCGTTTGCCTTTTATAGACAACTAGCTGTACTACCTGTGCTTGGTTACGCGATATTGACCCTGGTTATCAGCGTACACCGCTTAGCGCTGGCTCCCTGCACAAGTAGCCAGGGTAAATATCGGGTAACTAAGCAAAGCGCTTTGCTTAGTAACCCGATGTGTACACTGGCTACACGTGTGCAGGGAGCCAGCACTAAGCGGTGTACGCTGGTAACCAGAGTAAATATTGGGTAACTAACGAAAGCGCTTTGCTTAGTAACCCGATGTGTACCCTAGCTATGTATACAGGGAGCCAGTGTGGGCAGCCTGTAAGCGGTGTACGCTGGAAACCAGGGTAAATATCGGGTAACTAAGCAAAGCTCTTTGCTTGGTTACCCGATACTTACCCTGGTTATCACCGTACACCGCTTAGCGCTGCCTCCCTGCACAAGTAGCCAGGGTAAATATCAGGTAACTAAGCAAAGCGCTTTGCTTAGTAACCCGATGTGTACCCTGGCTACACATGTGCAGGGAGCTAGAGCTAAGCGGTGTATGCTGGTAACCAGGATAAATATAGGGTAACCAAGTAAAGCGCTTTGCTTAGTTACCCAATATTTACCCTGGTTACCAAGAGTCGCTGGTGGCTGGTGAGATCTGCCTGATTGACAGCTCACCAGCGACCATGTAGCGACGCACCAGCGATCCTGACCAGGTCATATCGTGGTCGGAATCGATGGTACGTCGTTTAGTGAGACGGTACCCTAAGTCCTAAAGAATACACACAGAAAGCAAACAGAGAAAGCAAATAGCCAACTTATCTCCATGATTACTTAGGGAGAGAAACAGCAACATACAACATTTCTCCAGATGATTACAAGCCGACTGCTTGCAATCAGGATATTTATAGAAACTTAGGGGTACTTTGCACGCTGCGACATCGCAGGCCGATGCTGCGATGCCGAGCGCGATAGTACCCGCCCCCGTCGCAGCAGCGATATCCTTGTGATAGCTGCCGTAGCGAACATTATCGCTACGGCAGCTTCACATGGACTCACCAGTCCTGCGACCGTCGCTGTGGCCGGCGACCCGCCTCCTTGTTAAGGGGGCGGGTCGTGCGGCGTCATAGCGACGTCACACGCCAGGCGGCCAATCGGAGCGGAGGGGCGGAGATGAGTGGGATGTAAACATCCCGCCCCTCTCCTTCCTTCTGCATATTCTACGGAAGCCGCAGTGACACCGGTAGGAGATGTTCCTCGCTCCTGCGGCTTCACACACAGCGATGTGTGCTGCCGCAGGAGCGAGGAACAACATCGGACTGTCGCGTCAGCGTAATTATGGATTATGCCGACTGTGAGGTAAATCCGGAGATATGACGATAAATCATGATATTCAAGTATGTCAGGAAGCCCTCTCCTGGTGTCACCCCCCCTTTCCTTCACACAACTGGTTTAGCAACAAATCCCATGGCCATCTCCTGTGATATGGAGATGAGGTGGTGTGGGAACAATGGACACAGGATGACTCCCTGCCGTCACCCTGTAACAAGAGTTGTATCTCATTATAAGGCTCTGGAACTAGCCAGACAGAACGACTCCAGTAAAAAATGGTTCATATCTCGCAAGCCATATTTCCGATAAATATGGCAACCATAAAAATGGTGTCTCCGCATGCGGACGATGCCGGCACACCCTTTTTATGGGAGCAGGACATTGGGAAATGCCCCAGGCGTGATATCAGCCAATGGGGAACTGGCAGACAGGTCATGAGTCCCCTCGTTCTGTAGCTAAATTCATAACTGTCACAATGAGAGCATTGGCGTCCGCCTACGACGCTCCCAGGCAAAGTTATGGCCCATATTCCATGTTGTGGATTGTCCATAACTCAAGCTAGGGGTGGAGCAGTGCTCCCTCTGAGGTCACGAAGGTAGGAGGGGACCTGGATTTGTCCAGGTTGATAACCCTACTTCGGCCATTTTCCAGTGTTCTTTTCGCTGGGGGCACGTGTAGGAAACATCTGTGGGAAGGATCCTAGAAACCTGGGTACAGCGCCCCCCTGTGGCCAGACGCAACAAGGTAACTGCTGGAACTGTGTATGCCTGTTTGTAAACCATGCTTTATCTGTAACTGTACTCTGACATATGTATATTCTGTAGATTCCCTATTGTATATATTGTAGTTTCTAGTGTGCTTTAGGCTGATTAAATTATATAATTAATCTTGGGCTGTTCTGTTATCTCGATCTTGAATCCCACGTCTGTGTGTTCGGCTAATAGTTACCGTGAAGCGGTTGGTGGCAGCGAGTTTGTGCCAAGGATTATTGTGGGGAGGCCAGTGAGATTCGGGGAGATTTTATATATTCCGCCCGCGGAGGTCGGGGGAATATATACCCTACTCTCACCGGGGACCCTTCAATAATCGGCATAAGTAGTATAGCGGCCTCCTTGCTTATTGTCGGGCAATTCCATAATTGGCCTGACTATAAGAGGGGCGCTAGAGAGCGCATCACGTGCTCTGTCGGTCGGGAGGTATAAAGGAGGGGTGACCCCCCACTTGTTACCCCCCGATTGTGACGTACTGGTAGCCAGCGCGGGGGATTTCTGAGTGACCCCCCCGGTGGTTCGTGACATATTGGTGGCATAGCGGTGGGATCGAGATAATAGTGTGTGTGAGTGTGAGACCCATACTCCCAGACACTAAAGACTGCCTGCAGCAGCTGTGGCTGCTGGGGTCTTCAGACTAGCTCAACACTAGAGTGTCAGAGTGCAGATACTGTAAGGTGTGTGGAGGCATCAGGTGTCAGTTCTGTGTCAGTGACCAAAAGTCTGCAAGAATGGCTGATGGCACCAGGAGCAGAGCTATGCAACTGGCCAATGCTAAGGCAGGAGCCGAAGAGAGGGAGGACGGTGCTGTGGACAGCAATGAGGAGGTTGCCCACGAGTCCTCCAGGAGCTCGAAGCCAGAAAACCGTTCTGCCGAGGACATTGCGCAACCTGGCACTGCTGGACAAGATGAGGAGGAGCTCACCCAAGGTTCCTCAACGAGCCAGATGCCAGCCCTCCGCTCTGAAAGGGACAGTGAATCGCCTAGCTCTGCAGCGTGCCGCAGATCACCACGTGCCATTCCACCGAGCCTGGGAGGCTCGGATAGCCTTCTTCAAATGGCTATGGCCCTTCTCCAGGCTGGAGACCAGAAGGGCTACAAGGAACTCCTGGCAGAGCGCAGGGCAGAGCGGCAGGCAGCGCGTGACGCTGAGGCTGCGGAGCGGCACGCAGAGCGTGAGGCTGCGGAGCGAGAGCGGCAGGCAGCGCGTGAAGAGCGAGAGCGACAGGCAGACCGTGACTACCAGCTGCAGCTAGCTCAGCTCCGGCCCTCATCAGCCACATGTGACCTTCGAGACACCAAACTTCCAAACGTCCGTGTTGAGGACTTCCCAGTGCTGGAGAAGGATGGAGACTTGGACTCTTTCTTGACTGCTTTTGAACGGACTTGCTTGCAGCACCATCTGGGCAAGGACCAGTGGGCCAAATACCTGACCCCCCGTTTAAGGGGTAAGGCCCTGGATATCCTTGGGGACTTGCCTGCTGAGGCAGATCAGGGCTACGACACCATCAAGCGGGCCCTGATCCAACAGTACAACCTCACTCCAGAGTCCTACCGCAAGAAGTTCCGGAGCCTACAGAAGGGACCAAAGGACTCCTGGGCTGACCACCGGCGGGCACTTGCCCGAGCTGCCGACCACTGGACCCAAGGCCTGCAGCTTTCCACCGGACCGGAGATCCTGGACTTGTTCATCACGGAGCAACTCTTGTGGAACGGCCCTGAGGATCTCCGCCAGTTCATCCGAGACCAGAAGCCAAAGGGGTCCACGGCTACAGCTGCCCTTGCCGATGACTACACCAACAACCGGGCCCCTGAGGCCAGGAGAGCGGCCACCAGCAGCACCTGGAGAGGGGGTAAGATGAATTCTGCGACTGCCCCACCTGCCCCTAGACTGCAGGGGGTGTCCCCCTCAACTCCCCTCTCCAGGCCCGTGGCGGAACCAAGACGGTGCCACCAGTGCAACCTACCTGGACACTTCAAGGCCATGTGCCCTCAGCGTCCCAAGGCCCCGGCTCCGTCCCCGTCCCAAGGGCCGCCCAAGGTGTATTGTGTGGGTGGGGGTGGTGGTAGGTCCCTGGACAGCTTCCAACCTGTCACCGTCGGCCGGTCTGTGACCATAGGACTGCGAGACAGCGCCTCGGAGGTGACTCTGGTGCGGCCTGAGATGGTGTCCCCCCAAGACTTGATCCCTGGAAAAACCCTCGCTGTCTCCGGGATTGGAGGCACTGACCCGGCGCTGCCTGTTGCTGACATTTATGTGGACTGTGGCGCAGGGCGGGGGGTGAGGGAGGTGGGGGTAACTGATCGGATCCCTGCAAACGTGCTACTTGGGACAGATTTGGGGCAGATAACCTCCCAGTTTGGGCCCCCCCCAAGGGCTGAACCTTCAGCCAGTACTGACATGACTCCTGACAATGTTAATGTGTTATCTATGAATGATGTAAGGGAGGAGGGAGTGAACTCTGATATTTCTGCTTGCACAGACACCATAGACACACACGCAGCTGCAGCTGTGACAGGAGGGGAGGGGGTCAGAGAAAGGTGTGACAATGCCTCTACAAGTAACCAGCCTGTGAGCTGGGATCTGTTGCCCTCTGCAGGGATAAGCAGAGAGCAGGGTGCTGCAGGGGGAGGACCAGTGTGTGGGGTGGGGGCTACCACAGCAAATGTGGGGTCCCCAGAGATTTCACAGCGGGGTTCTGTTGCTGCAGGAGGGGAACAGGCAGGTGAGATTGGGGCCGGTCCAGGAGCGGAAGTGCTCCCAGGTAAGATCTCGGTGCATGGTTCCCCCACAACCGGGGTGTCAGGAAGCCAGGTAGGTCTGCCTGAACCGGCGACTTGGTCAGGAACGGAGGAGGAGCAGGCACGACCCACGGTCGCAGCGGCTGTGGCCGCTGTCACCCGCAGTGGGAGTGCTGGAAGCCAAGGGGCCTCCCGGAGGTCCGATAGCTCTTCCCCTTCTGACCAAGTGGCAGCCGAGTCAGGTGGAGGCCAGGACACAGGTCCCGGGGTACTGACTGAAGATGTGACAGTCTCGTCGATTCTGGCCACATCTAGTCAGGGGTTTCAGGCAGCGTTAGAAGCTGACGACAGCCTGAAAGCTCTTAAGGAGCAGGCGGCACAGCCTCCCTCGGACTCGGACCCGGAGCGAGTGGTCTGGGACCAAGGACGGCTGTACCGGGCCACGGTCCAGCAGGGTTCACCGGAGGCGTGGCCCAGGGACCGACAGTTGGTGGTACCCTATCCGTTCCGGACGGAGTTGTTGCGGATCGCACATGAGATTCCGATGGCCGGACACCTAGGGATCGCTAAGACCAAGGCCAGGTTAAACCAGCATTTCTACTGGCCAAAAATGGGGGCCGATGTGGCTGCCTACTGCCGTTCGTGTGAAACCTGTCAGAGAGTGGGGAAGGCGGGGCCACGCCCCAAAGCCCCACTAGTATCTCTGCCAATCATCGATGAGCCTTTCAGGAGGGTGGCTGTGGATCTGGTCGGCCCGCTGGCCATCCCCAGCAGCTCCGGGAAACGCTTCATACTGACGGTAGTGGACTATGCCACCCGGTACCCAGAAGCAGTGGCCTTGTCGTCCATTCGGGCTGACAAGGTGGCCACCGCATTGCTGGAGATTTTCTCCCGAGTGGGTTTTCCCCAGGAAATGCTCACTGACCGGGGGACCCAATTCATGTCCCAGCTGATGGAGGCCCTCTGTAAGCAAGTCCAGGTGCGACATCTGGTGGCCAGCCCGTACCATCCACAGACTAATGGCCTGTGCGAGCGGTTCAATGGCACCTTAAAGCAGATGCTTAAGATGTTGGTCGACTCCCATGGGCGTGACTGGGAGCGGTATCTCCCACACCTGTTATTTGCTTACCGGGAGGTTCCACAGGCCTCAACAGGATTCTCACCGTTTGAGCTCCTGTACGGGCGACGTGTGCGGGGCCCCCTGGCTCTGGTGAAAGAGGCTTGGGAAGGGGATTTGGCCACCCCTGGAGTGTCGGTTATCGAGTATGTCATGCGCTTCCGGGACAAAATGCAGGCCTTGACGCAACTGGTACACGACAATATGGCTCAAGCCCAGGCCGATCAGAAGCGTTGGTACGACCAGAACGCTTGTGAGAGGACCTACCAAGTGGGTCAAAAGGTGTGGGTACTGGTCCCCGTACCACAGGACAAGCTTCAGGCAGCCTGGGAGGGCCCATACCTCGTGTACCAGCAGCTCAACCCTGTAACGTACCTGGTCACCCTGGACCCCGCCCGTGGAAGGCGGAAGCCCTTCCATGTGAACATGATGAAGGCACATCATGAGCGGGAGGCATGTGCGCTCCCCGTGTGCAACCTGCCCGAGGAGGGAGAAGCGGAAACCCTCTTGGATATGCTAGCCCAGGTTAGGGCAGGCGGATCCATTGAGGATGTGGAGGTTGGCCACCAGCTCTTGGAAGACCAACGGTCCCAGCTGTGGGCCACCCTCCTCCCCTTCCGGGGGTTGTTTACCAACCAGCCCGGAAGGACTGACTTGGCTGTCCATCACGTGGACACTGGGGATCATCCCCCGATCCGGCGTTCAGCATATCGGGTCTCCCTGGAGGTGCAGCAACACATGCGCCAGGAGATTGACGAGATGCTGAAGCTGGGGGTGATCCAGGCATCCAACAGCGCTTGGGCCTCGCCTGTAGTCCTCGTCCCTAAGAAGGACCGAACCACTCGGTTCTGCGTGGACTACAGGGGGCTCAATGCTGTCACGGTCGCCGATGCGTACCCAATGCCACGCATCGATGACCTGCTCGATCAGTTGGCCGGGGCTCAGTACCTGACCATCATGGACCTGAGCCGGGGATATTGGCAGATCCCCCTGACTCGCAAGGCCAGGGAACGCTCTGCCTTTATTACCCCATTTGGACTGTACGAGTCCACGGTGATGCCATTCGGGATGAGGAATGCCCCTGCCACTTTCCAGCGGATGGTCAACACCCTGCTCAAGGGACTTGAAGGGTACGCGGCCGCGTACCTGGATGACATTGCCGTCTTCAGTCCCACCTGGGAAGATCACCTAGAGCATCTAGCACAGGTGCTCAGGCGGATCCACCGGGCAGGTTTGACCATCAAGCCGGGAAAGTGTCAGCTGGCCATGAGCGAGGTCCAGTACCTCGGTCACCGGGTAGGTGGGAGAACACTGAAGCCCGAGCCTGAGAAAGTGGAAGCCATCGCATCCTGGCCCACCCCCAGGACCAAGAAGCAGGTGATGTCCTTCTTGGGGACCGCTGGGTACTATAGGAGGTTTGTTCCATGCTATAGTAGCCTGGCAAAGCCCTTGACGGACCTCACCAAGAAGAAGCTGCCCTCTGCAGTCGATTGGACAATGGACTGCGAGACAGCCTTCCGGGCCCTAAAGGACGCCCTGTCCAGCCCGCCCGTGCTACAGGCAGCCGACTTCACGCGGCCGTTTGTAGTACAGACCGACGCCAGTGACTTCGGCCTCGGTGCGGTGCTCAGCCAGGTGGACTCTGCGAGCCAAGAGCACCCAGTCTTGTACCTGAGCAGGAAGCTGTTACCAAGGGAAGTTGCCTATTCCACGATGGAGAAGGAGTGCCTGGCCATAGTGTGGGCCCTGCAGCGTCTGCAACCCTATCTATACGGGCGCCACTTCATCGTGGAGACGGACCACAATCCCCTCAGCTGGTTGCACACCGTCTCTGGGACGAATGGGCGATTGTTGCGATGGAGCCTTGCGCTCCAGCAATACACCTTCACCATTCGCCACAAAAGGGGCCGTGACCACGGTAACGCAGACGGGCTGTCCCGACAAGGAGAGGTCGCGGACGGGCGCACGGGGGAACACCGGAGTGTGCTGCCCCCTAGCGCCCTCAAAAGGGGGGAGGTGTGAGGTAAATCCGGAGATATGACGATAAATCATGATATTCAAGTATGTCAGGAAGCCCTCTCCTGGTGTCACCCCCCCTTTCCTTCACACAACTGGTTTAGCAACAAATCCCATGGCCATCTCCTGTGATATGGAGATGAGGTGGTGTGGGAACAATGGACACAGGATGACTCCCTGCCGTCACCCTGTAACAAGAGTTGTATCTCATTATAAGGCTCTGGAACTAGCCAGACAGAACGACTCCAGTAAAAAATGGTTCATATCTCGCAAGCCATATTTCCGATAAATATGGCAACCATAAAAATGGTGTCTCCGCATGCGGACGATGCCGGCACACCCTTTTTATGGGAGCAGGACATTGGGAAATGCCCCAGGCGTGATATCAGCCAATGGGGAACTGGCAGACAGGTCATGAGTCCCCTCGTTCTGTAGCTAAATTCATAACTGTCACAATGAGAGCATTGGCGTCCGCCTACGACGCTCCCAGGCAAAGTTATGGCCCATATTCCATGTTGTGGATTGTCCATAACTCAAGCCAGGGGTGGAGCAGTGCTCCCTCTGAGGTCACGAAGGTAGGAGGGGACCTGGATTTGTCCAGGTTGATAACCCTACTTCGGCCATTTTCCAGTGTTCTTTTCGCTGGGGGCACGTGTAGGAAACATCTGTGGGAAGGATCCTAGAAACCTGGGTACAGCGCCCCCCTGTGGCCAGACGCAACAAGGTAACTGCTGGAACTGTGTATGCCTGTTTGTAAACCATGCTTTATCTGTAACTGTACTCTGACATATGTATATTCTGTAGATTCCCTATTGTATATATTGTAGTTTCTAGTGTGCTTTAGGCTGATTAAATTATATAATTAATCTTGGGCTGTTCTGTTATCTCGATCTTGAATCCCACGTCTGTGTGTTCGGCTAATAGTTACCGTGAAGCGGTTGGTGGCAGCGAGTTTGTGCCAAGGATTATTGTGGGGAGGCCAGTGAGATTCGGGGAGATTTTATATATTCCGCCCGCGGAGGTCGGGGGAATATATACCCTACTCTCACCGGGGACCCTTCAATAATCGGCATAAGTAGTATAGCGGCCTCCTTGCTTATTGTCGGGCAATTCCATAATTGGCCTGACTATAAGAGGGGCGCTAGAGAGCGCATCACGTGCTCTGTCGGTCGGGAGGTATAAAGGAGGGGTGACCCCCCACTTGTTACCCCCCGATTGTGACGTACTGGTAGCCAGCGCGGGGGATTTCTGAGTGACCCCCCCGGTGGTTCGTGACACCGACGCTGCAGCGATGATACGATTACGACGCTTTTGCGCTCGTTAATCGTATCATCGAGCCTTTACACACTACGATGTCGCATGCGATGCCGGAAGTGCGTCACTTTTCATTTGACCCCACCGACATCGCAGCTGCGATGTCGTAGTGTGCAAAGTACCCCTTAGCCTATCACCAGCAACATCCATGGGGAAATGCAGATGTATAAAGACACAGAGGGTGAGGGATGATGATTAGCAGCTGAAAGGAAAAGATCTCTGCAGGGTCCTAAAGGGGAAAGAGTAAACCCTAACAGAGAAGATGAAAAACTCCATTTGCACAGCAGAGGAAAGGATGGAAAAATCAAGGAGCAGTTTGTGCAGCCAAACACAGCGACCTTCTGCAGCCGGGCACCACAGGGTTGTATGTCAACCGTGCCACACCGGTGACAAAAAAGTCGTGTAAAAGCCAAATGGTGCAAATACTTTAAAGAAATCCAATTGTGAAAATGATTTTAGCCCAAAATACATAGTTTCGTAAAAAAATAAACCCAACCCAGAGATGGACAACCTTTTCAAGGCGACAACTGATCGATAGGATTGTCAGATGTCATCACCCCTCTCACCAATCTGAACCTATGCGAAGAATAGGTCATTAATATATTTCTCCTGGACAAACCCTTTAATTTTGTGAAAAATGAAAAAACTCCTCAAAGCACAACATTTTTATTGTATGGACCATGTTTATGGAATTACCTGGACAGTCTTCGTTGCTGCACTCCCACAGCCCGCTTTTGCAGGAGCTTAAAAAGAAAATCAAATGAGAATGAAAATGTATTTGACGCTCATGGGATGTATACAGGATAGAAATAGAAATTCATGATCTTAAGGAAAAAGACTGATGGCACTTCCTAACAGGCAAGTGTGAACAGGTGCATACTGAGCAGGAGATATATTAACAAATAAAGAGACAATTGCACTATGAAATGCTAAGATATGTGTCACAAGGTGTTTGCCTCTAAACTTGCCGAGTGTCACTGCAGAATCTGACACTCCACACTATGCCTTTTCTACTGCTTCTGCTTCCTGCACAGACAGGCTCGGGCATCAACCAACTGTGTGCTCATTAATGACTGGGCTCGCAGAAGTTAATTTCTACTAGCCTGCTGGTTACCTCTTGTATCACATGTTGTGGGAGACCTAACACAGTAACTTTCTGCCTTTTTAAGATGGTGGAGCCTGTCTACCCATGCCGACTATAGCTTTTGCTAAACCGGTCCAGGTGCTGTTATATTCCAGTTGCTGGTAATTATATTGCATTCTGCTTAGTGTGCTGTGGAAATTCTCTCATCATCTGGTTATTTCCTACATGCTCTTTATTTCCTCCCTATCCAATATTGTCTTATTTCTCAGTATGTTCTAGCTGTGTGATAGAGTTTTTGGTTTCACCGTTTGTCTATATCTGTGGGCTCAACCATTCCTGTCCCGGTACTCCCCTGGGGTGGGGGAGTGGGGGTATAAGATCAGGGTTTGCCAAGAGCAGGTCAAGGAAGGTGGCCCAGATATCTGCCAAGAGCAGGTGAAGGAAGGCAGCCCAAATATCTGCCAAGAGCAGGTGAAGGAAGGCGGCCCAAATATCTGCCAAGAGCAGGTCAAGGAAGGCGGCCCAAATATCTGCCAAGAGCAGGTCAAGGAAGGCGGCCCAGATATCTGCCAAGAGCAGGTCAAGGAAGGCGGACCAAATATCTGCCAAGAGTAGGGAAAGGAAGGCGGCTCAGATATCTTAACAATTAGAAGTATCTCTTGGATTAGGGACAACTAGGGCCCCTTAGCCTGAGGGCTATTCTAGGAGCCCAGGTCCCCTGTTATTCCCTCACACGCCATGACAATATGTTAACAATGGATATAGGAATATGAGTATGCATTACTGGTAATAAAAAAATATAAAAATGAGATACTTAGCATATAAAAAAGCCAGTTTTATGAGAGCTTAACAGCCAATATCAAGGCGTATCTCTTAATGCAGTGTCCCTATCTACTATAACGCCTCTCTTTGTGATTAATGCCTAATCACAGCTTGGATTAGGGACAACTAGGGCCCCCTAGCCTGAGGGCTATTCTAGGAGCTCAGGTCCCCTGTTATCCCTTCACACCCCATGACAATATGTTAACAATGGATATAGGAATATGACTGAGCATTCATTACTGCTAATAAAAAAAATATAAACATGAGATACTTAGCAAAATTCAGTTTTATGAGAGCCCAACAGCCAATATCAAGGCGTATCTCTTAATGCTGGCTCCCTATCTACTATAATGCCTCTCTTTGTGTTAAAAAAAACCCCTCCAATTTATAGGTCACTAGGAACCCGCTAAGCAGAATTAAAATCACCTAAGGCTAATGAGAAGGAGTGCTCAACTAGAAGGCATAATCTCAGGAAAAAGACTGTTGGCATTTCCTAACATGCAAGTGTGAACAGTGAAAGGTGAAAGTGAAGGTGAAAATAGCGCATTATAGTAGATAGGGATGAAACACTAAGAGATACGCCTTGACGTTGGCTGTTGGGCTCACATAAAACTTGCCTTTTTTGCTATGTATCTCAATTTGTATGTAATGCATATTCATATTCCTATATTCATTGTAAACATACAGTATCTTAGCATTTCAGAGTGCAGCTGTCTCCTTTTTTGTTAGGATGCTCCTCTTACCACACATGGTAGACCCTCATTCATCAGCTCATAGTTGTGCAACATATTTAGCCTAAATGTCATGAAATAATAATATATATTAAAAGCAGTATAATAAGAAGTAGATAAAATATCACCTACCAAGTATTACAGTCTCTTTTGATTGTGGATCCTACAGGATAGCGATTACCAGAATGGATGCAGGAGCACTCTGCGGGTGCCACACAACGGGATCCATCAAGGACTTTTCCTTCTTTATGCGGGGAGAGGAAAAGGGGGTTGTTCACCTTTGGGGACATGCTTTTTTTCTAAATGCATAGAGTGGGGTTAACAAAATCTACTATAGCCTCTGTATTGCTCTCTTGATAGCTGTAATAAGTTAACTGAGAATCCATCAGTGAGTTCATTCAGAATGAATCACAGGCAAGTTTGTAACCCTTTTATCAAGATTGAATGTGCAGTGAAACAAAGAGCCTGTAGAAGCCAAATAATGAAAAAAAAAAATATTTTTTTTAGCCCGAAATGAAAAAAGAAATTGTCCCCAAAAGTGGTCAACCCCTTTAAATGGAGGCCATATAATACCACATCCACCAGAGAGTTAAAAAACCACAGAACATAAACAGGTTGTCATGATTCCTCTGTGCAGAGCATCTCGCACCCTGGTGATGCTCTGCCGTGCCTTCCTGAACTGCAGAGCCACAGTGACATGTTTCCTTGTGCAGAGCATCTTGCATTTGAAGATGCTCTGCTGTGTTTCTTTGAGCACTAGCTGATAGGTTGTTTGATAGCACAGGTTTCCATGCAGGTTCTAGGAGGTGCTTTTACTCAGGTGTTCCATCTTTCTGGTAATTGCTTTGTTTCATTACTGAGTGTGCTCTCCCAGAATCTCGCCAGTCATACATTCTGGTTCTGGGAGGTGCTGATTACTCAGGTGTTTCTCCTTCCCAGTAGTTGCTCTGTTTCATTACTGAGTGTGCTCTCCCAGAATCTCGCCAGTCATACATTCTGGTTCTGGGAGGTGCTGATTACTCAGGTGTTCCTCCTTCCCGGTAGTTGCTCTGTTTCCTTACTGAGTGTGCTCTCCCAGAATCTCGCCAGTCATACATTCTGGTTCTGGGAGGTGCCGATTACTTAGATGTTCCTCCTTCCCAGTAGTTGCTCTGTTTCATTACTGAGTGTGCTCTCCCAGAATCTCGCCAGTCATACATTCTGGTTCTGGGAGGTGCTGATTACTCAGGTGTTCCTCCTTCCCGGTTTTTGCTCTGTTTCATTACTGAGTGTGCTCTCCCAGAATCTCGCCAGTCATACATTCTGGTTCTGGGAGGTGCTGATTACTCAGGTGTTCCTCCTTCCCGGTAGTTGCTCTGTTTCCTTACTGAGTGTGCTCTCCCAGAATCTCGCCAATCATACATTCTGGTTCTGGGAGGTGCTGATTACTCAGGTGTTCCTCCTTCCCGGTAGTTGCTCTGTTTCATTACTGAGTGTGCTCTCCCAGAATCTCGCCAGTCATACATTCTGGTTCTGGGAGGTGCCGATTACATAGGTGTTCCTCCTTCCCAGTAGTTGCTCTGTTTCATTACTGAGTGTGCTCTCCCAGAATCTCGCCAGTCATACATTCTGGTTCTGGGAGGTGCCGATTACATAGGTGTTCCTCCTTCCCAGTAGTTGCTCTGTTTCATTACTGAGTGTGCTCTCCCAGAATCTCGCCAGTCATACATTCTGGTTCTGGGAGGTGCTGATTACTCAGGTGTTCCTCCTTCCCGGTAGTTGCTCTGATTCATTACTGAGTGTGCTCTCCCAGAATCTCGCCAGTCATACATTCTGGTTCTGGGAGGTGCTAATTACTCAGGTCTTCCTTCTTCCCGGTAATTGCTCTGTTTCATTACTGAGCATGCTCTCCCAAAACCTTGACAGTTGTACTATCTGGTTCTGCAGTTGTGCTCTTGGCTTGTTTTTGTGCTTGTGCTCTGATCTAAGTCTCTTGACCTCAGACCATTCATTGACTCCTCTCTGCTCTCTCCCCATTCTTGTTGTTACCTCCTGGCTTCTGACCTCAGACTGTTACCTGACCACGTCTCTGTCTGCTCCCTGAATCTAATACATACTCTCCTGGAATTCTGACCCTTGGCCTGTGACTTGACTGCGTTTCTGCTTACTCCCTGTGTCCTGTCGTGTCCTCCAGTTTCCTGACCCCGGCTTGTCTGACTACCCTCCTGTCTATACTATCCGTAGCATCACACAAGTGATAGTTAGCTATGTATCATAAAAGGGATATGGTCATGATGAGATGGGAGTACTTCGTCCTCCACTCGGAAACCTCACTATTATCAAAGCCGAGAGCAAAAAGCACAGGTCATCCACTCTGGAGGACCAGGCCCAGGCACTTATTACCTGGAGGAGAATGGTCAATATGTAATACTACATCATGCCTCTAGTGGCCACTGCAGGAAATGTGGCTAATAGTTGATACTTTCTTGATGATTTGCATTGATCGGCTGATCGTTGGGTCGGATTTATTTTAAAATGAGGACATATAGATAATGATTCCACTTACCAGGACAACTGCAGCCATCAGTGCACTGCTCCTGGCACACTTCATTAATATCGAGGCTCTGGCAGGATTTAACACACGGCGACACGCACTCATTGTACACCATTCCATGCGGACATTGGGGCTCTGCATGAATAAAAGATTGACAACCTCAATAAGGATTCATAACAGAATTATTCCTAAACACCTAAAATCCAAAAAGAAATAAAAAACAATCAACTGTACAAATCATTTTGAGTCAAAACCTTCTACAATTTTGCATCTAAAGCTCCTATGAAGACCTAGATGTCTCCATTGTAAGAGACTACAAAACAAACCCTCGGTAGACCGGTCTTGAAGTCACGCTCCCTTCCTAATGTCCATTTGTGAAGCTCTCTATGGGAAGGGATGGACTAGTATGAAATCTTTATAGTTTAAAGGGTTTGTCCAAGCTTGGAATGAAAATCTCCAATCACTCTATGTGACTTCAGACTTATGAATCCTGACAGTGAGTGGTGTGCACGCCATCAGGAGTCTCCAGTGTTGCCTGTGAGAGCAGATTGTCACATGACTGTAAGTATATGATTTGTATGCATTCCCACTAGACGTGCTCAGCCTCACTCAGGTCTAGTTGGAATGTGGCCAGAAAAATGCAAATCGTATACTTGCAGTCACATGACCACTCACTCTCATAGGCAACATTGTAGACTTCTGAAGGCGTGCACACCCCTCACTGTCAGGAGTCACAAATCTGCAGTCACATAGACTTTCTGTCCAAACTTGGACACTCCCTTTACAGCCTCAAATCGGTATCTCTTCTACACAGTAGACGCATGCAGGAGGCATCTCCTACCTCCGAGCTTTAGGGAAACTAAGCCTCCTGCAGTGAGGTCCAGCCTCAAAAGGCCTCCTGCTTGTATTGTTTTTGTGTTTTAGGCACGCATACCCATCTTTCAGCACCATAGAGTTAACCTAGGACCCCCCTCTACAATATATTGGATAACGGAGAAAGTATGAAAAATTAGAACAAAGTAGCCAAAAACTAAGGAAAAAAACACCACAAAAATATTCCAAATATTCCTCTGGGCAAAAAAAAGAAAAAAAAAACATTCACTCTTACATAGTACTTTTTGCTAATGGAGAGAAATTGGAGAAAGATAGAAACGGTTCAAATTGCTGACTACACAGAGTTTGTTTGTAGTCTGGATGCAAGAGCAAAAGGGTAACAATGTGTTGAACTTTTGAATTTCAGACTCCATATCTCATCATCCACTACAGCTTTCAGCGTGGGACGACCTTCATTTTATAGACAATCATCTTGGCTAGCTCATACATAAATTTGACTTGGAACTATTTAGCATATGATTAGTTATGCAGATTCTTGTCATGTCACTGCATTGTTACTGTTTTGCTCCTAAAAATTTTAATTTAAATTTTAATTATTTTGTTATTATTTTGGAAATCCACCTGTGAAGATCTGAGGTTGTGGGTTGTATCAATCAGGAGGGGCCATGGCCATGACAGCCAGGGGGCTGCTGAAGACCTTGTGCTTGTCCTGTGAAAGCCAGTATTTAGCATGCATTAATAAGATACATTGATTTTCACTGGGGTTCTGGGTTCAAATCCCACCAAGGACAACCTCTGCAGGGAGTTTGTATGTTCTCCCCGTGTTTGCGTGGGTTTCCTCCCACACTACAAAGACATACAGATAGGGAATTTAGATTTTGAGCCCCAATGGGGACAGTGATACCAATGTGTGTAAAGCGCTGTGGAATTAATGGCACTATATAAGTGAATAATATTATTATTATTTTTGCTATACATAGCAGTGCTGATGCACTACTGTGTATAGCTCAAACTCAAGTAACCTAAGAGGACTAACAAACACAGTAAAGCACAGTAAATTATGAAAATTGTTTTTAAAAATATGAATAAAAAATATAAAAGTTCAACTCACCCACCTTTTGCCCCATTAAAAATAAAACAATAAATGAAGAAAAATAACATATATTTGGCATCGCTGCATATGTAAAAGCCCGATCTATCAAAATCTAATATATGAAGCTGAGTATATGTATGTGTGTGTATGTCCGCTAAAGAAATTTGCACAGTCGCATTTATAATCATGAAATTTTGCACAAACACCCCATGTAACTCAGGGAACGTCGTAGACTATGTTTTGACAGAAAAATTTAACCCCGCACTTTACAGTTGCTCTCCAAAAAAACTGCCTCCATTAAAGTAAATGGAGCCTGGAACTACAGGTTTTAATAGCAGCTGTGAGTGGTTGCTATAACAACAAAAGACATTGTTAGTATAAGAAGCTTATATGTGAGGTAATAAGATGTCAGTGGGGAGACGGATAGAGAGAGACAGAGAGAGAGAGACAGGGAAAGAGAGATAGAGACAGACATAGAAAGAGACAGACCTAGAAAGAGACAGACAGGTCTGTCTCTTTCCAGGTCTGTCCCTTTCCAGGTCTTTCCAGGGACAGACCTGGAAAGGGACAGACCTGGAAAGAGACAGACCTGAAAAGAGACAGACGAGGAAAGAGACAGAGAGACAGACAAAAACAGACGGGGAAAGAGACAGAGAGACAGACAAAAACAGACGGGGAAAGAGATAGACGGGGAAAGAGACAAACAGGGAAAGAGACAGACCTGGAAAGAGGCAGACAAGGAAAGAGACAGAGAGAGAGACAAAAACAGAAGGGGAAAGAGACAGACGAGGCAAGAGACAGATAAAAACAGACGGGGAAAGAGACAGAGAGACAGACAAAAACAGACGGGGAAAGAGACAGATGAGGAAAGAGACAAACAGGGAAAGAGACAGACCTGGAAAGAGGCAGACAAGGAAAGAGACAGAGAGACAGACAAAAACAGAAGGGGAAAGAGACAGACGAGGCAAGAGACAGACGAGGAAAGAGACTGACAGACAGAGAGAGTCAGACAGACACAGAGCTAGAGAGAGACAGACAGAGAGACTGATACAGAGACAGAGAAAGAGACTGATACAGACAGAAACATCAGAGACAGACATCAGAGACAGACAGAGACTTGGAGAGAGACAGAGAGACAGTTACTATCCCGGGCAACGCTGGGTACTACAGCTAGTATAAGATAAATTGACCCTATCACTAAATAGCACAACAAGAAAAAAAATCAAAATTCCAGAACGAGGGGTTTTGGCCGCCGCAACATTGCAAATGTAATAAGAGGCGATCAAAATATCACACCTAACTCACCATATTATCAGTAAAAACATAAACTCAGGGCGCAAAAAATTAGCTGTCACTGAGCCCCAGATCCCAAAAATGTAAAGCGTTATGGGTCTTGGAAAATGGCGACACAAGCAAAAAATGTAATGAAAAATTTGGACAAATTTTCAAATTTTTTTTTCACTACTTAAATTTAAAACAAAAAAAAAAAAACAACAACCCTCCCCCCCCCAAAAAAAAAATAAAAAAAAATATATGTATATATATATATATATATATATTTATATAATATATGTTTGGTATCCTCGCAATCGTACTGACCTGGAGTCAGGCCCGCTTTGTTGTTAGGCTTTGCCCTGTTGTTAGTGTTTATATTAGATTATTTTTTATGCTTCACACTACTTACAGTGACACCTACAGGAGATTTTATGCATTACACCTTGCATTTTTTTAACTTACTGCAGGTGGTGTGTATCGGCCAGCTGCTGACAATGACGCCTTGCTGTGCGCAGGTTCTCGCATATTCCAGGAAGGTATGACACGGGCAGTTCACGTCCTCTGCGCAATCACACATGTCATTCTCACAGATGGCAATGAAGGGATCAGGGTTGACGGCCTGGTGACACTTCTCGAATACCGGGGATGTTTTCAGATACTGACACCGCTGCATGAAGTCCTGGAATAAGGAACAATAGCTTTTTTAAAATCTAACTTTCTGATATTTAAGGAAATAAACATGAACATTAACAGCAATTAATTGACATTTGTATTGAAGCATCTAATGAGCGTGTGCAAAGTTCATTGTGAAAAAAAGTGGAGCTTTGATGTCAGCTATAGCTATTGGTGGATCCTGTGTTATCAGTCGTCTATAGAGGTGTTACCTGTCATTTTAATTCAGCCTCTGCTGATAAGGAGCCTGCTGAAAAGTCTTCCTTTAAATAGAAGTGCTATCTGGCATTTTAATCCAGCCTCTGCTGATAAGGAGCCTGCTGAAAAGTCTTCCTTTATATAGAAGTGCTATCTGACATTTTAATCCAGCCTCTGCTGATAAGGAGCCTGCTGAAAAGTCTTTCCTTTATATAGAGGTGTTATCTGGCATTTTAATCAAGCCTCTGCTGATAAGGAGCCTGCTGAAAAGTCTTCCTTTATATAGAAGTGCTATCTGGCATTTTAATCCAGCCTCTGCTAATAAGGAGCCTGCTGAAAAGTCTTCCTTTATATAGAAGTACTATCTGACATTTTAATCCAGCCTCTGCTGATAAGGAGCCTGCTGAAAAGTCTTTCCTTTATATAGACGTGTTATCTGGCATTTTAATCAAGCCTCTGCTGATAAGGAGCCTGCTGAAAAGTCTTCCTTTATATAGAAGTACTATCTGGTATTTTAATACAGCCTTTGCTGATAAGGAGCCTGCTGAAAAGTCTTCCTTTATATAGAGGTGTTAGCTGGCATTTTAATCCAGCCTCTGCTGATAAGGAGCCTGCTGAAAAGTCTTCCTTTATATAGAGGTGTTAGCTGTCATTTTAACCCAACCTCTGCTGATAAGGAGCCTGCTGAAAAGTCCTTCCTTTATATAGAGGTGTTATCTGGCATTTTAATCCAGCCTCTGCTGATATGGAGCCTGCTGAAAAGTCTTCCTTTAAATAGAAGTGCTATCTGGCATTTTAATCCAGCCTCTGCTGATAAGGAGCCTGCTGAAAAGTCTTCCTTTATTTAGAAGTGCTATCTGGCATTTTAATCCAGCCTCTGCTGATAAGGAGCCTGCTGAAAAGTCTTCCTTTATATAGAAGTGCTATCTGACATTTTAATCCAGCCTCTGCTGATAAGGAGCCTGCTGAAAAGTCTTCCTTTATATAGACGTGTTATCTGGCATTTTAATCAAGCCTCTGCTGATAAGGAGCCTGCTGAAAAGTCTTCCTTTATATAGAAGTGCTATCTGGCATTTTAATCCAGCCTCTGCTGATAAGGAGCCTGCTGAAAAGTCTTCCTTTATATAGAAGTACTATCTGGTATTTTAATACAGCCTCTGCTGATAAGGAGCCTGCTGAAAAGTCTTCCTTTATATAGAGGTGTTACCTGTCATTTTAACCCAGCCTCTGCTGATAAGGAGCCTGCTGAAAAGTCCTTCCTTTATATAGAGGTGTTATCTGGCATTTTAATCCAGCCTCTGCTGATATGGAGCCTGCTTAAAAGTCTTCCTTTATATAGAGCTGTTATCTAGCATTTTAATCCAGCCTCTGCTGATATGGAGCCTGCTGAAAAGTCCTTCCTTTATATAGAGGTGTTATCTAGCATTTTAATCCAGCCTCTGCTGATAAGTTGCCTCTTTTTATATAGAATACGAAAAGGAAGTTTTCATAGAAACTAAGGTTTGTAATTGTAGTCCATATCTGTCCTTTTGGGAAAACCAAAGCCCCCATACATTATTCTTCTCGGAGATACCCCCAAATCTCTCAAATGGCTCCATTTAGAGTGAACCACAGGCACATTCAGTTTTCCAAGATAGAAGTGATAATACTGGATCTCCATGCTACTGTTGATGGTGAAAGGTTCCAACCATGGTTTCCAGAAATCCACGGTCATTTTTATTATTTTTAATTCAACTGTGAAAAATAAAATTAAGGCCTGGAGGATTGTCCTAGAAGGACTTTTTCCTCTATACAGGTGCTTTTCTTAAAGGGAATCTGTCAGCAGGTTTTTGCTATGTAATTTGAGAACAAGTTGATGTAGGGGCTGACAGCCTGATTCCAGCGATGTGTCACTTACTTGTTGTTTCAAGAAAATCAGTGTTTTATCACCAGGAGATTATCACTCCAGGACTAGGTGTCTTCTGCCTCCTGGTTCAACTCGGCCCCCAGCACTGGTTAACTGCCAATCACTAGTGGGGGCGGGGTTATACTTCTAAGCACTGGTAAATTTGCAGCAGAAAAAACAGTGATTCTATCACAACTGTTGCACCGAGTAAAGTAAGTGATATATCGTTGGAATCAGGGTCTCTGCCCCTACATCATGCTACTGTCGGATGAGGTAGCAAAAATCTGCTGACAAATTCCCTTTAAAGCTGGGGGGGGAGTCAGAAACCTCCAAACACATTACATTTTTGGCCCGATGTGGTCAGATTCGGCCACCTTCGCTCTGTGTATGGGACTTTTACACTTACAATTTGTCGTATGCAATAATAACATAAAACAAACATGATCATTGTCTAAAGCCTCTCGTGCCAGAAAACTCAAGAATTTACGAAACATCAATATTATCTTTTCTGCACCGAAAACATCCCCCCTGACTCATCCTTTCCAGTTTCTTTTGCCAAGATTTACCTTAGCGGTCAAAGCTAAAAGAACATAAAAATGTAGTAAAACAAGACCAGGATTACAGAGGAGGTATATCTTTTGGGTCACAGTGAAAAACCTAATATAGCCCCCCCCCCCATTATGTTTTATAACTCAACCCCCTATAGCTACAAATGTTTTTTTTTTCCAAATTAGTGTTCATAAGGGCAGTGGAGTAACTAGAGTTCGATGAGCCCAAGTGCAAAAATTAGACCTAGATTCCCCCCCCATACCTGCATGTTGGTCAGATGTATGTATATATATATATATATATATGTATGTATACATTTAGTGTTCCATATCTTATAAAGACATATGAGTTGCCCTCCCCACCCCATTATGTAGTAAAGTCCCCCATCCTGTTCTAATGTTACCCCTCCTTGGCTACGTCCTGGTAAATATGTCCCACATTTTGGTATATATGCCCCCTTACTTAATATATATGCCCCCATCCTGGTACGTCCCCCATCTTAGTAAATATGTCCCCCATCCTGGTATATATGTCCACATCCTGGTACGTCCCCCATGTTAGTAAATATGTCCCCCATCCTGGTATACATGTCCCCCATCCTGGCATACATGTCCCACATCCTGGTATATATGTCCACATCCTGGTACGTCCCCCATCCTGGCATACATGTCCCCCATCCTGATATATACTGTCCCCCTTCTGTACCCCTCTAGTATATACTGTCCCTCTCCTCGAATATATGTTTCTCTCCTGGGCCCCTCCTGGAATATACTGTCACCCTGCAGGTATATATGTTCCTTTCCTGGGCCCCTCCCATGTATACTGTCCTCCTCCTGGTATATACTTATACTGTACTCACCCTCCGTGGTTCAAATCTCTATAGACGGCTTGCAGTGACCACCAGCTTTCATCAGCGTCCGTGCCATGACACCTCATGTCATTGTTATGCGCCACCTCAGTCAAGGGGATGCCGCTGAAAGCTGCCAGCTTTTGTTTGGCTGGCAGCGTGTATTGCAGCACAGGGACCTGACGGGTCTCTGCACAGCGACACATTTCAGCTGGATGCGTGCCTTCGGAGGCACATCCAGCTAAAGTAGGGGTTAGGGCCGGCAGGCCCCGGTCACGGTCACGAACACTGCGACCGCGATCATTCCACCCCTGCATAAAAGATTTTAGTACCCCATAGGACATGTTCAAAAGATACTGAATCCCACCAATCCAGAGAATAGGGGAAATTAGAATCAATTCTTCCATAGAACGGTGGGTAAAAACATTGAGCCGATCTTCATTTCTATCCCCACCAGCACCCCCATTCAATACAAAGGGCTGTCGGCGAAATGCAGGGCAACACTGATCCTCCAAATTTAGAGACACTCTTTGAACCCGCTCCCTGCTGTGGTCAACAGGCAAGGATCCTGACCAGACAATTATTCTCTATTGAGTTGGTTTCCCAATACTTAAATATTGATTATCTATTATTAGCATAGGTAATCCGTATCAGATCTGTGACATCCGGCACCGATACTGATCAGCTTTTACTGTAAATAGTGTATGGAGCCAGAACAACACAACTCTGTAGTGGCCATTACCAGGAACTGCTGATCAGTGCCCATTCACTTCAATAGGCATTAAGCTGCAGTACCTTAGAATGGCCACTACTTAGCATATGGGGCTGTGCAGTCCTGGAGAAGCTGATAACAGCTGATTGGTGGTGTCATGGATGCGTCCTGCTTTGGGGAGATCTCTGGCGAGTCTGGAACCAGAAGGTCACAGTGCCTTATTATGCGCAGGTCTGCAGCTTGTGTTTGGGTGAATCAGCTTTAGTTTGGTGCTGTAGGGGCTAAGGACTCTTTCCTAACTGGCTATCCTTTGTAGCCTTATTGTCAGGTGCAGCTCTTTGTGACCACTCCCTTTTGCTATAAAATGTAACATGTCTCACCATCTGATGCCGGTTAAAGATTCTACATTCTTATGCTGACCACTTTAGAAGGAGCCTGTCTCTGTAAGAAGCTGAGGAGTTGTGATAATTGCAATTGTGGTGTTTAGCTGCATTGGGGGAGCATGGGGTGTTTTCCTTTTATGTCTATTTTCCCCCATCTGTCTTCCTTCCCTTGTGTTCTATTGTTGCAGGGGTGAGACTAGTGATCTTGCTGACCTTCTCACTAGCCAGGGTGAGTTCAGGATAAGCAAGGGTCTAGACGACAGGGAGAAATAACCGTATAGGGATGTTAGGGAGTACAGTGATCAGTGTAGGGGTGAGACTAGTGCTCTTGCTTACCTTGTCACTAGCCAGGGTGATTCAGGGCAAGCGAGTGCCTAGGCGATGGGAGGAAGGACCCGAATAAGGACTTTAGGGATTACAGTAATCAGTGTAGTGGTGAGACTAGTGCTCTCACTGGCCTTCTCACTGGTCAAGATGAGTTCAGGGCAAGGTAAGGCCTAGCCGATGGGGGGAAGGACTCGTATAAGGACGTTAGGGATTACAATGATCAGTGTAGTGGTGACACTAGTGCTCTCACTGTCCTTCTCATTGGTCAAGATGAGTTCAGGGCAAGAGAGGGCCTAGGCGATGGGGAGGAAGGACCCGAATAAGGACTTTAGGGATTAGAGTGATCAATGTAGTGGTGAGACTAGTGCTCTCACTGGCCTTCTCATTGGTCAGGGTGAGTTCAGGGCAAGCAATGGCATAGGCGAGAAGGGGAAGAACCCGTAAAGGAAATTTAATCAGTACTGTGATCAGCCTCAGGTGAGTGTTAAGAGGTGACCTCGTTCCCCTCTCCCTAGCACCAGGGCTCACTGTTGTATCGTGTTACCTGTGTTGTGGCATTCGTCGGGAGTTCCCTTATACCTGGCTGGACCCCGGTAGTAACTGCGCGACAGGTGGGGGTGCCCAGAGTCAGACCTCTACTAATCTGATATTGTCGACCTATTCTGAAGATTGTTCATCAATATGTCAGCCCTGACCAACCCCTTTAACTCCAAATTTGTTAATAAGATAAATAAAAATGGGTTTTCTAAACTGGACAATTCATTTAAGCCAATCACAAAAATTCTTGGCAATCCGGTTGAGTTAGTCATACTGTACTTTTTCCCTACAGTGGCCACTACAGGTGAAAAGTAGTATTACATGACGACCAATAAAATTAATGACCAGCAAATTAATAGTTTTATTAGCAAATTCTGCTGTTTTGGAGGCCCATATATATATATATATATATATATATATATATATACAGTACAGACCAAAAGTTTGGAAACACCTTCTCATTCGAAGAGTTTTCTTTATTTTCATAACTCTGAAAATTGTAGACTCACATTGAAGGCATCAAAACTATGAATTAACACATGTGGAATGAGATATATATATATATATGTATATACACACATATATATATATACATATATATATATATATATATATATATATATATATATATACATACAGTTAGGTCCAGAAATATTTGGACAGTGACACAAGTTTTGTTATTTTAGCTGTTTACAAAAACATGTTCAGAAATACAATTATATATATAATATGGGCTGAAAGTGCACACTCCCAGCTGCAATATGAGAGTTTTCACATCCAAATCGGAGAAAGGGTTTAGGAATCATAGCTCTGTAATGCATAGCCTCCTCTTTTTAAAGGGACCAAAAGTAATTGGACAAGTGACTCTAAGGGCTGCAATTAACTCTGAAGGCGTCTCACTCGTTAACTTGTAATCAATGAAGTAGTTAAAAGGTCTGGGGTTGATTACAGGTGTGTGGTTTTGCATTTGGAAGCTGTTGCTGTGACCAGACAACATGCGGTCTAAGGAACTCTCAATTGAGGTGAAGCAGAACATCCTGAGGCTGAAAAAAAAGAAAAAATCCATCAGAGAGATAGCAGACATGCTTGGAGTAGCAAAATCAACAGTCGGGTACATTCTGAGAAAAAAGGAATTGACTGGTGAGCTTGGGAACTCAAAAAGGCCTGGGCGTCCACGGATGACAACAGTGGTGGATGATCGCCGCATACTTTCTTTGGTGAAGAAGAACCCGTTCACAACATCAACTGAAGTCCAGAACCCTCTCAGTGAAGTAGGTGTATCTGTCTCTAAGTCAACAGTAAAGAGAAGACTCCATGAAAGTAAATACAAAGGGTTCACATCTAGATGCAAACCATTCATCAATTCCAAAAATAGACAGGCCAGAGATAAATTTGCTGAAAAACACCTCATGAAGCCAGCTCAGTTCTGGAAAAGTATTCTATGGACAGATGAGACAAAGATCAACCTGTACCAGAATGATGGGAAGAAAAAAGTTTGGAGAAGAAAGGGAACGGCACATGATCCAAGGCACACCACATCCTCTGTAAAACATGGTGGAGGCAACGTGATGGCATGGGCATGCATGGCTTTCAATGGCACTGGGTCACTTGTGTTTATTGATGACATAACAGCAGACAAGAGTAGCCGGATGAATTCTGAAGTGTACCGGGATATACTTTCAGCCCAGATTCAGCCAAATGCCGCAAAGTTGATCGGACGGCGCTTCATAGTACAGATGGACAATGACCCCAAGCATACAGCCAAAGCTACCCAGGAGTTCATGAGTGCAAAAAAGTGGAACATTCTGCAATGGCCAAGTCAATCACCAGATCTTAACCCAATTGAGCATGCATTTCACTTGCTCAAATCCAGACTTAAGACGGAAAGACCCACAAACAAGCAAGACCTGAAGGCTGCGGCTGTAAAGGCCTGGCAAAGCATTAAGAAGGAGGAAACCCAGCGTTTGGTGATGTCCATGGGTTCCAGACTTAAGGCAGTGATTGCCTCCAAAGGATTCGCAACAAAATATTGAAAATAAAAATATTTTGTTTGGGTTTGGTTTATTTGTCCAATTACTTTTGACCTCCTAAAATGTGGAGTGTTTGTAAAGAAATGTGTACAATTCCTACAATTTCTATCAGATATTTTTGTTCAAACCTTCAAATTAAACGTTACAATCTGCACTTGAATTCTGTTGTAGAGGTTTCATTTCAAATCCAATGTGGAGGCATGCAGAGCCCAACTCGCCAAAATTGTGTCACTGTCCAAATATTTCTGGACCTAACTGTATATATATATATATATATATATATATGTATATAATATATATATATATATGTATATAATATATATGTATATTATATATATATATATATAAATATATATTATGTGTATATATATATGTATACATATATATATATATGTATATAATAAATAAATATATATATATATATATATATATATATATATATATATATATATATATATATATATATATATATAAAAAGACTCATTGTTTTCAATGGATCCTAATCTAGGCAGTCAACATCAGGACATAATCGGCTCATCCTATCTGCTCCAATCCCGAAATAGACTCATAACACTATGTAAGAACTATTTCTTCTGAGTGGGTCGAAAAGAGAAACAAAACCATTGAAAAGCAAAGAAATCAACCATTCTTATTGTTCACGATCGTTGGCATCTGAGCCCCCAACAGAAAGGCTAAGTGTTAAGGGGGCGATGGGGAGGGTGGAGGAATTTGCATTCCTGGAAGTGATGCTAAGAAACAAAGAATTTTATTTACAGTCCGTGAATCGAGATATTTTATTCCAAGTTTTGTAAAAAAAAAAAGGCGATGACATTGACTGCATTACATTCATAACACAAAAAATAGTATATGAGCTACCAATCTGGCCGCAAAAATAGAGTTAGAAAGCGCGAAACCATAAATTGTCACCCACATTGCAATATTGGGCAAGTTATCAGCAGGTAATAATCCAAAATTACTCCTCCGAGCCATAGCTGTTGTGATCCTTCTCACATACTAAAGTAATAGGAAATGTTTGACTTTGCAGCCTGCCATAAAGCATGACCTTCGCACTTGAGCAATGAAAATAAGCGGTCAATGAACTTGTATCCATTATTGTCATCAATATATGGGGTTACATAGAAAGGAGAGGCAGTGCCTAAAGAAAAATAGCATGGATCGTTCCCTTCTTAAACATACCAGAGTAATAGGAAAAGTGTGACTTTGCAGCCTGCCATAAAGCATGACTTCCATAATCGTAAGTGACCAAAGGATTTGTATCCAATATTGTCACAGATACATTGGCTAGATGAGAAGGGAAGTTGAGTTTATCTTTTTTTCCTTCTGATATACCAAATTAATTAGGATAGTGTAACTTTGCAGCCTGCCATAAAGCATGACCTTAAAGAGGACCAACCACCAGGATTTTCATATATAAACTAAAGCCAGTGCTATCCTGATGCTATCATGCGGATTCTATACATACCTTTAGTTGTGAGATCAGATATATACTTTCTGAGATATAGGCAAGTAAGGTTTGTGAAATGCACTGTTACTTGATTGATAGGTGCAACGGAATATCTAATAGGTAGGTCGGGTTTTGCTAGTTATTTCCGCCCCTGTCTGCTGCCTGTCCTTCCTCCCCTTGTCTCTGTTATTACAGGGGGAGGAAGGACATGGGGAGGAAGGACAGGCAGTTATATATAGCATCAGCATAGCTGAATGTGTGTTTTTATGTTATTGATCTGTTAGCTTGTTTAGAGTAAAGATCAACATTCCTACCCTTTCTCTGTCTGTATACAAGCAGTGCAGAGGTGACAGCTGATTACCGCCTTCTGCTCACTGATCAATTATGCAAATCTGCAAATGCAGCTCTGTTGATGCATATGGCAGAAGATAATCTTCTGCCATATGCATCAACAAAGTGGCATTTGCAATTTTGCATCATTTATTTGTCAGCAGCAGGAATCAAACATAGATCAGCCCTTCTTGTATCAGTTATGGAGTGCTCTATTATGCAGACAGAGCAATGCAAAGTGCAGGACTGGAAAGCAGTTAACAGATCAATGATGTAAAAACACACATGTAGCTATGTTGAAGTAGATGGCAGAACATAATATCGGGATGACAGACTACTTTACGTCACAGAATTGAAGCCAGTTGAGAGAGATATCATTGTTGTCACGGGTGTGTCATGGGTGACAGACAGTCATGTGGTTTCTGGCCATACAAGGTCACAGTGTTTGGCTGCACAGAATGCTTCCTGACTTTCCATTGTTCCTGCTGTCAGTATTCATTGGTATAGGAAGATTTCCTGCTGGATTCATCTCTCCCCCTCTTGGACTCAGCAGGATCTTGCCTTCCACCCAGTTGCTGATCATCAGTATTCTCTTGGTGCTTAAATACCCGTTCCTTTATTGGACTGCTGCTGGTGATATTTTCCCGTTTATTCAAGCCCTGGGTGCAAGCAGGTGGCTTGTACTCATCTGTGGTATCGTTGCTGAAACGTTTGCTGAACTTCTACCAGTGTAAAGTCACAGTAACAGTTACACATCTTACTCCAGTAAGGGGTAAACCACCTTTTGCCCCCACAGCCTCCAAATATATTGGGGACCTACGCAACCCCCAATAATTACACCTCTGCTTAGATATATATCATTAAAGGGTAATCGCGGGCATACCTTCTCCGCAGCGTCAGAAGAAATATTGCAGGTATTACTGGGAGGATAAATTCTTTTACATCTCTTTTCACCACCGTGCAGGGCCCAGGAATTGGCAAATTCATAACTTTTTTCAGCCAAAATACCTAAAATAAAAACAACAAAGCATAAAAAAAAAATTGTAACAGAGTTGAATATTTTGCTGGGCTATTTCTGAGTGGCCTTGAGTTAAAGTAATGCAGTGGGGGAGGGGGTCAGTCCCGTAAAAACCATAATGGCCCCGATTAATCAAACAGTTTTTGTCAAGACCGACAAAGCTGTGCCGACGTTTTGTTAAATATTGTCCAGCTTTGTGGGTTGGGGGAATGGGACGTGGAAAGATGCACCAAATTCACTAAAAGGAGACCACTTCTTGGGGCCTTAAGGGAGTTGTCGTCTACTAGGACAACCGCTTCGGATTTCACTTGTTTCCCCCAGGTAAAATAATAAAGCCTATACTCACCTCCCGTAACGGCGCCATTCTAGCAGTGCCACGTTTCGCGTTCTTGGGGCTCACGTGACATTGCGACGTCACACGAGGTACGCATCCAATCAGTGCTGGCTTCCTGACTTCAACAGGAAGTGACGCTGTGGCTGCCCCTCACTTCCTGTTGATTGCTCATTTGGTCAGAAGGTGGCGCTGATTGGAAGTAAAAATGTCACGTGAACCCCAAGAACGCGAAATGCGGCACCGCTGGAATGGTGACGCTATAAGTTTTATTACTTTACCTGGGGGAAACGTGGAATCAGAAGGGGTTGTCCTAGTAGTGGACAACCCATTTAAGGCTTTATTCACACACAGTTTTTTGGAGATTTTTAAAAATAAAAAAAAATTTCAAGTGGAAATAGCTTCAGTAAACATTCTTCTTCAGATGCATTTTCTGAGAAGTTATTCTTTTTTCGTAGAGATTTTGAAACGTTTCGCAAAAGATTTTTTTCCATGATGGATTCTTTGTAGCCTTTTGATTGGCCAGTGCCTAGTTTGGAGCGGACTCCATTGGGAAAACTTTCTTTTTTTTACTACTAGGTATTATTAGAGTTGAGCGAGTACCTAACTATTCGTACTCGCTATACTCATAACAAGTTGTAACGCCTGCCTGGATCAACAGACTCAGGGGGGATGTAATGGACAGACTAGAGGGAAGCCACTCACCAAGCAGGACCCCCAGAACCCTGAAACCCTTTAACCCCTATACAGGGATTTGGAATTACACAGGGCCCCGGTGATCACTACCTGTGGAAGGCTGCAGTCCAATGAGAGTAGTCGTCAGGCAGGGTCAAACCAGGAATAGCAGAACAGGGACAGAATCGGCAGGCAATGACGTAGTCAGAAAACGTAGGAGAGGTCAAATCAGGATCGGGCAGCGAGGTACAAAAACAGCAGGCAGGAGGGTAGTCAGGAAACAAGCAGAAGTCAGCACACAGGAATCACTAAACAGAATAGGGTCGGACCAGGAGCCAGGAAATCAGAACTATCTCTGGCAGTGGTCATGTGACAGGAGGTGAACTAAGAAGGGTGTGGTGTCTTCCCATTGGCTGTAGCTGAACGCTGGCAACTTCAGCTGCAAGACACAAGCCACCCACAGTCAGCCAGTGGTACTGCAGATCCCAAGCTAACCCAGCCCAGTGGATGATCGGAGCCTGCGCCCACCGGTGCCGCTGCCATCGACTCCTCTCCCATCACAAGCACTATCCACGGCAGGAACACGGCGTCGCCTGGCGATCGGAGCAGAAGTCGCTGGAGCAGACTCCGGTGGCAACGTAACACAAGTACTGTTTTACTCTCTTCATATACATTTTCCTACGGAACTTACTTGCAAGAGTTTTCGAAGAGTATATAAAAGCAGTTTTTAAAGATTTTTTTTTCCCAAAAGATTTAAAAAAAAAAAAATCTCATAATGAGAATCCCCAAAACAGTAGAGTAACCTACAGCAGTTGCTGGTAAAAACAAAAAAAAAACAACAAAAAACAAATCTCAGTGTTAACGTACCCTTACGTTATGTGCACACAGTGTCTGTCAGACACCGAGTTCTCCCAGGTGCACTTCAGGAAAATGCTGTCATTCGCTTTCCTGAGGCAGCTTTGCTGTTCTGGCAGCAGCTTCACCTCCGGCATATCTTACTCATTACTGTAAGGCTATGTGCCCACGCTGCGGATTTACCGCGGATTTGCCGCGGATTTGCCGCGGATTTCCCGAAAATCTGCAGCAGCGGCACTTCCAAGCCATTTCAATGGCATTTTGGAAATGCTGTGTCCATGCTGCGGATTTTTCCGCTGCGGATTTGCCGCGGATTTTGATCCTGAAAAATCTGCAGCATGTCAATTGTTTGGTGCAGATTTGGTGCGGATTTTTGGTTTTGAATGGGGAAAAAAAAAATCTGCATCAAAATCCGCGGCAAATCCGCGGTAAATCCGCGGCAAATCCGCGGCAAATCCGCGGGTGCGGATTTGCCGCGAAAGTCGCGGATTTTCAGGCAGAAAAATCTGCAGGTACATTCTACCGTGGACACATAGCCTAAGGCTGTGTCCGCACTTTCCGTTTTCACCTGCGTTTTAGCTGCTTTTTAGGTCCGTTTTGAACTGGAGCGTTTTCATGCCAAAAGGCATGCGTTTTGATTTTCCAGCAAAGTCTATGGAAAATGTTCAATTCCTGTCCGCACTTAGCGTTTCTAAACGCAGCGTTTATTTTGCATAATTTGTGGCAAAAAACATGCGTTCAAAGAAGCAGAATGTCAATTATTTTTGCCATTTTGGGTGCGTTTTGCTAACATTGCAGTCAATGAGAAATGGCAAAAACCAAGAAACATCAAAATTCCAGCGTTTTCCCTGCTTTTCAGGTGCAGAAATTATGCTTTTTGAACAGGAAAATAATGAAATCATATGTCCCTTTACACACACACATAGTCCGACAATTTAATTAAAGAAAATTATTATTTTTTTGTTATTTTTGCGATAAATTTAATATTACCGCAATAATTTTATGAAATATATCTATTTCCTTTTTTTCCTTAAAAATATAAATTTGTTTCTTTTTTTTCATTTTTTTCATTAAGTTTGACTGTTACAACTTTATCAAGCAGTGTCTTCATGTTCAAAACACATCTATCAAAACGCAATGGAAAAGCATGTAAAAAGCGCTAAAAACGCGGTAAATACGCATGCGTTTTTAGCGCTATTTTTTGGTCAAAAGCAACTTTGGGCATAATCAATTACTGCCAGAGGGTGCGTTTTGACATGCGTTTTGGACGACGCAAAGTGCGGACATAGCCTTAAAGGGGTTTTCCAGGCTTCGGATGCAACTCTATTCTCACTCTATGTGACTGCAGATATGTGAATCCTCACAGAGCACACAATGTGCGCTGTCAGGATACAATTAGTCACGTAGCTGTAGGTTTGTGATTTGCATACTCTTAGGCACATTCCAACTAGACGTGTCTGGCCTCACTTAATTTACATCTATTGACTGATGTGACTCAAGTCTAGTTGGCACGTGACCGCAATTATTGAAATCTCACACTTGTGGTCATGCGCTTGCCAGCTCCCGTCGAAACCTGACAACGCCCCCTAACAGCAAGACTCTTCATCAAAGAAAGCAGACACCCCCAAAAGAAAGCAGACACCCCTCTAAAAAAATCTCACTCACTAGACCCCAAACAATTTACAGTTGGCAAGTGCCAAGAGTGGATGGACTCTCACACAGAGATCTGCGTCGCTGTCGGGTCCATCGCCATTCCAGCTGCATTGCACTACATCTCTTACACACAGATCGTGTACAAATATCACCCTGCGCAAGTGATACTGCTTCCAGTCACTAGGGGGAGCCAACCCCTGTAGAATGCAGGAGGACCTGACAGCGATGCAGATCTATATGTGAGAGCCCATTCATTTGCCAACTCTAATTGTTTGGGGTCTGGTAAGTGCAATTCTTTTGGGGGGTGTTTGTTTTCTTTTGGGGGTAAACTTAGCAGTACATAGAGAATAATAAATGTAAGCAGGTAAATTAAACCTTTGTAAATATGATCTGTGCCCACCATTATAGGTTCAAAAAAGATGAGAGAGGGATCACTCCACATGTGCCTCAGAGCAAAGCTGAAAGGTCATAAAAAATGACTAAAGCGGGCTTTACACACTGCGATATCAGTCCCGATATCGCCAGCGTGGGTACCCGCCCCCATCTGTTGTGCGACACGGGCAAATCGCTGCCCGTGCCGCACAACATCGCCCAGACCCGTCACACATACTTACCTGCCCGGCGACGTCGCTGTGACCGGCGAACCGCCTCCTTTCTAAGGGGGCGGTCCGTGCGGCATCACAGCGACGTCACTGAGCGGCCGCCCAATAGAAGCGGAGGGGCGGAGATGAGCGGGACGTAACATCCCGCCCACCTCCTTCCTTCCGCATTGTGGCCGGGAGGCAGGTAAGGAGAGCTTCCTCGTTCTTGCGGTGTCACACGGAGCGATGTGTGCTGCCGCAGGAACGAGGAACAACCTCGTTACTGCTGCAGTAACGATTTTTGAGAATGGACCCCCATATCACCGATGAGCGATTTTGCACGTTTTTGCAACGATGCAAAATCGCTCATAGTTGTTACACGCAACGGCATCGCTAATGCGGCCGGATGTGCGTCACCAATTCCGTGACCCAAACGAGTTCGCATTAGCGATGTCGTAGCGTGTAAAGCCCCCTTTAGTCAAAATTATTTTGTGTGGACCTCCCCTTTAATTTTGTAAAATTATTATTTTACCTTCCTGAGTCATAAAATCGTCTTCTGCAAACTGGTTGAAGTTCCCGCAGAGTCCACACGTCCTATTGAAGTGCTCATTGGACAGGATGACCTGCACGTTCCCACTGACATCGATCTTCACCATGATTCCGTGCTCCTCACTGGAGAGTTTGTAGTATCCCGCCTCGTTCTCCAGGTAAATCCCATTTGCGGCGTACGGCATAGTGATGCTGCGGGAAAAGCTCGATGATAATATTACTGAACACACGGAGAGACGGAGAGACCCAGAAGACACGTCACTCCTCTCTTATCATTGGGGCAACCAGCGGGGCCAAGAATAAAGGTCAAGGGCCAGAAGCTCATCTAGGTGGTCACCGACACATATATAGGCGGTTTCGCTCATTTTACTTACGTTTTCTCTCCTTCAGTGGCTGTCCCATCCAGAAACACATGAATGTCATAGTATTCTCCCAGGTACATGGATACGCTGTTCTTTTTACCTTGTCTGTAGTCCACTGAAGAGATAATACATCATTGTATATATAGAATTACTATTTACAAATTGCAAAGAGATAAGCTCCTCTTGAGTTTTTGGAGCCTCCTGGTAGTCACCAATTTTGCCCTCCCTCAAATCCACCCATCCTTATGACATAGAAACTATTATAATAACATGAATGAGTATATACAGTGATCCCTCACCTATCGCGGGAGTTACGTTCTAGAGACCCCGCGATAGGTGACAATCCGCGAAATAGCGGAGTTATATTTACTTTATTATTTACCTGTATTTTTCAGATTATAAGACTCACTTTTCCTCCCAATAAGGTTGGAAAATGAGGGGTGCGTCTTATAAGCCAAATCTAGCTTACCGGGGGGTGGTGGAGAGTGATGACAGGGGGCAGAAACACTGTGGACTGTGCGCTGCAGAAGGTTAGGTAGGGGCCATCCTGAAAATGCCGGCGGAGCAGGCTTCAAATAATGGCGCCCGTAGTCAGCGCATGCGCAGGTTGCATTCTCGGCTCAAGATCTCTTCTGCGCACGCGCTGCCTCCAGCCCAATGATTTCCCAGCAGTGGACTTAAGGTGACACGTGTGCTGATGAGATCTTGGTTCGTCATTGAGCCGATAGCTTAGGCCGGTGTCACACTTGCGAGTGCCTTGTGTGTATCTCTCATGAGTCTCATGTTGCATCACCCAGCACAAACTCACACTCTCCTCACAGGAGCGGATCGGCTGCATAGAGATGCATGCAACCGACCCACTCCTGTGAGGAGAGTGTGAGTCCGTGCCGGGTGATGCACCACGAAACTCGCGCCAGATACATGCAAAGTACTCGCAAGTGTGACACCGGCCTTATTCTGCGTACGCATCAACTCCAAGTGCCTCCAAGTGCCTAAGCTATCGGCTCAATGACGAACCGAGATCTCATCAGCACATGTGTCACCTTAAGTCCACTGCTGGGAAATCAGTGGGCTGGAGGCAGCGCGTGCGCAGAAGAGATCTTTAGGCGAGAGCGCAACCTGCACATGCGCTGATTCCGGGCGCCATTATTTGAAGCCCACTCCGCCTTTTTTTTGGACGTTCCTGACAGCACTTGCAGCAAGAATCTGGGACACCCACTGCACCGTCCGCATTATCGCCCTGCTCCACCTCCGCCCCTGCCTCCTGTGACATCCCTCCACCACCACTGCTGCCACCCCCAGCACCCAGGATACATTGAAGCCGCAATAAGCAAACCGCGATATAGCGGGGGACGACTGTACTCACCTAGTAGTGAGAATGAATGCTTGTGACAGTCCCCGGCCAACATGTAACTGCAGTCTCCCAGAAAATCATAGAACGTTCCATCAAATGTTCGGATGTGATTTTTTCCAAAAAGGCTGCACCTTGACAGCGAGGAAAAGTCCGGCTTACCAAATACATCCAGAGATTTTCCTTTTAAAAAAAAAGTTAAAGCCAATAATAATTTTACATATTTAAACTTTTTTTTCAATTTTCATGAGTATATTTTTGAATTTTTGGGGATTTTTTTTAAATTTTAAACCATATTTCTAATGATTATTTTACAGAATATTTTGAATATTGCGATATGGAAAATCATTTGATTTTATTCCAAAATGGCCTGATTTTGTTGTCAACTTTTGGAATTATGGTTTTCATAAAATTAACTCTGGAAATGTATTACACTTTAACCACTTCAAGACCAAGGACGTATATATAAGTCCTTGGCTGTGTCTGTCCCTTTGATGCGGGTTCGCTCGGTGAGCCTGCATTATTCCCTGCACATGTTGGCTGAACTGATCAGCAGACATTTGTGGCTAACAGGCGCGGATAGATTGGAGATCCACCCGCATCCTTAGATCACACTCATACGGCGAGATCTAACATGCTCCAGTGGGGATCATGCTGATCCCCACCGGTGTGAGAGAATACCTTTTGTTCTTATAGAAACCATCTTGTCTTCTAACTGAATGATGTCATAGGAATCAGCTAACACTGATTGGCGAGGACGTTTCACATTTCTATACACACCCCTGTGGCTCTTATTGGTGCATAGTTCTGAGGAGTTATTTCTTTGTTTGGGGTACTATATAAAATGGTCACATGATGTAAAAAAGCAAGTTTCAGTACACCACAAAGCGTGTGGGCTGTAATGATTTCCCAAGCGCTTGTAAAACAAATCTTACTAATTTGGAGATCCAATGGCATAGAAGGAGTGTATTTTGCTCACACCGCCATTGTTGACCTCCTGAAATGATCACGGATCGTAGATGGATTGCCCAGACAGTGCGGGGTCATATGATGACCCCAGTCGCTGCCATGACGTGTTTCCTGTTAGAGCCGGCAGAGCATCGACACTCACAGGAAATCAGCATTTCTGCTGAAGTATCACTCTGAAGAGTAGCACATCCATAGTAAAATCCCTAAAAAATGTATAATAAAAGTTTTTAAAAATATGTTAAGTTTAAGTTTTAAAAAATACACATATTTGGTATCACCGCTTTCAGAAATTCCCGACCTGTCAAAATATAAACTCAAGCAATCTGATTGAAAAAGGGCATAGAGAAAAAAATAATCAAAACCTCAGAATTACATTTTTTTGTCGCCGCCACAATGCATTAAAATGCAATAACAGGAGATCAAAACATCACATCTATGCAAAAATAGTATAATTAAAAACATCATCTCAAGATGCAAAAAATAAGCCACCACTGAGCCCGAGATCCCGAAAAATGAGAATACTATGGGTCTGGGAAAATGGCGACAAAAACGCAATTCATTTTTTTTTTTTTTTACAAACCTCAGAATTTGTTTCACCACTTACATAAAAGTAAAACTATACATGATTGGTATCTACAAACTCGTACTGACCTGGGGAACCATACTGCCAGGTCAGTTTTATCAGATAGTGACCATAATAAATAAAAAAAAAACTGAAAACATAAAACAATTGTGGAATTGCACTTTTTTTGCAGTGTCACTGCACTTGGAATTTCTTTCCAGTACAATATGGGGCAGAATGAATGGTGTTGTTCAAAAGTACAACTTGTTCTGCAAAAAAAGGGCTGCTATGGCTATATTGATGGAAAAAATAAAAGTGTTATGGATCTTGGGAGAAGGGGAGGAAGAAAAAAAAATGGAAAATTCCTCATGGGTAAAGGGGTTAACTAATTGTTCTAGACTATTTTTATATATATATATATATATATATATATATATATATATATATATATATATATATATATATATATATATATATAAAAAGCACATACTTTTTTTATATAATAATGAATAAAATAATAAGAATAATAAATCTAATAATTAAATAAAGTAATAATAATAATAATAATACGTATAATTAAATAAACTAGTAATAATAATCAATAATAATACATGATAATTAATAATGATAATGGTAATAATAATAAAATAATAAAATAATAATACTAATAATGAAAATAATCATAAAAAAGATAATAATAATACATATAATAGTAATAATAACAATAATAATAAATAACAATTTTAAAAATATTCAAATAAAGTAGTTATAATAATAAAATACAATAATAATGATGATAATACTAGCAATAATAATAATAATCAAATATAATAATAATAATAATAATAATAACAATAATAATATAATTAACATACCTTGTGGAATCAAGCAGGCCAGTAAGACGGTGAATGGCAGGGAATGCATCTGTTCATGTATTAAAAGTGAACACAATGCATAAAAAGCAGAAAAAAGTCATAAGTAACAGAAATATGTAAATAATAATAATATTTTATTTATACAGTATATATATGGTGCCAATATACTTCCTGGTGCTAAAAAAAAATATTAAAATGAGTGAAAAAGTGCAATAAATGTGCAAACCCTGGCACACATTTTAAAACAAAAGTAAGAAATAATATTAAGTTCCTTTAATTAAAAACAACTTGTAAAAAAAGCCCCCCCCCCAAAATAGAAATAACCTGTATAACACTTATTTTTGCTGTTTGTGCCAAAAAAATCATGTTTTTAAGTTGACAATATTAATAAGTTTACAAAAAAATACCAAAAAAGATGCAATACAAATATCTTACGTGAAGTTAATAATAATTTTGAATTTCAATGTAAACCTGCTATAAATCATTTTAGAATTGAATGTGTTTTTTTGTGCACCTCCATACAACACTATAGGAGGGCTATCTATACAATAGAAGATATAAGGGAAAAGATCTTTAAATTGTTTTTGTCATTTACTGCTCTGAATTCTTGTAAAACATAAAACAGAAACAAAATTGGAGTACATTTTGTGAAATATTTTATTGGAGAGATATCTGTCTATTAGTTTCATCAACTGGGACATAAAACATAGGCATTCAATTGTTATATTGACTAAAGATCAATTTTGTTTTTAAGTACGGTATATGTAGGTGTTAAATAAAAAAAAATAACCCAAAAAGTTGAGAAAATCTCTGACATAAGGCAATTACAAAAAGTCTAAGATTTGAGTCAACGTCTTAGAAACACTTTGTACAAATAAACTTTTTGGAACTTTACATAAAAGGCAAAAAAAGTATAAATCCGCGAGAGAACTCATCCACTTACCGTGTTAAAGAAGTTAAAAATCCCAAACAACCTGGAGGATCTGAAGTTTTAGCAGCCCATTGCAACCGGTCACCTTCACGCCCGGACCGATCTGGAGGGTCCTAGAAGTTTGACATCTTATGTATACTTAAAGCAGGAACTTTTGTTCGTTAAAAGGAAAGATAAATGGTGAGTGCTACATCCGTCTGAACGTAGACACAATGGTGTAAAACTCCTATCAGAAAAAATCAGTTGGCTTAATTACCAGACGAGGACAATGAAAGGAAACAACTTGAAAAAAAAATACGAAAATGGTTCATGACTGATTAGACATTGAAAGGTTTTATGGGAGAATACACTTGGCAATACTGATGAGCAAACAAAAAAAAGAATTACATAAGACAAGAGAATGTTATGAACTTGTTAAAATAATATAAAAATAAAAAATAAAAATCTAAGTATGAATGGATAATGTTTTGGAATTAAAAGTTGTATATTATTAGCTGTACATTGTCAGAAGACCACATTTTTAAGCCAAAGACGGCATTTTTACAACTCTTCTATGATTTAAAGAAATATAACAAAATAAACTTTATTTAATTAAATGTTTTTGAAAACAAAAAAATGACCATATGGCCAATATCAATTCCTGTTCAATTCAATGGTTGGATATATTATCTTATTAATGTTGTATTCAAAATTATTATTCATTTTTAGAGCACTAATTATTTCATGAAAATGTAAAAGTAAGAAGGGGTTACATATAAAATATAAAATTACAATAAATAAAATAATAGAGACAGGCTGATACAGAGGGGAGAGGGCACTACCCTTGAGGGCTTACAGTCTGCAGAGCAATGGGAGAGGATGCAGTAGATTGGGGGGTTGTGGCAGCACTGGTGGTGGTGTGATGGAGGCTTCAGTGGTGGTGAAGGGGCAGCTCCGGTGGTGGTAAGACAGCAGCTCTGATGGTGGTGATGTGGCAGCTTCAGTAGTGGTGTGGTGGTAAGAGGGCAGCTACAGTGGTAGTGAGGGGGCAGCTCTAATGGTGGGGAGGCAGGAGCTCTGGTAGTGGTTAGGCAGCAGCTCCAGTGGTGGTGTGGTAGCAGTTCCGGTGATGGTGAGGTCACAGCTTAGGTGGTGATGAGGCAGCAGCTCTAGTGGTGGTGAGGTGGCAGCTCCTGTGGTGGTGAAGCAGCAGCTCCGATGGTGATGAGGCGGCAGCTCCAGTGGTGGTGAGGCAGCAGCTCCGATTGTGCTGGGAGGGCAGCTCATGTGGTGATGAGGGGGCAGCTCCAGTAGTGAGGTGACAGCTCTGGTGGTGATGAGGCGGAAGCTCCCATGGTGGTAAGGTGGCAGCTCCTGTGGTGGTGAAGTGGCCGTGGGGTCATCTGATTTCTCCATGAACAAGCATGCTCCTTTGTCCCAAGTAGATGTGTGTTTTGAATAGGGAGTAAAGAAGCCAGACTATAATAATGATATTTGGTTATTGATCATCATGAGGTTGCTAAATTGAACTATCAGCCTTTACGATTCATTCATTTCACCTTGACCTATACACTTTGATCATCCTTGCTAAGCTGTCAGCAAATCAGTAACAGAAGCCAATTTTTGTGGAAAATGACTAGAAACATAACAAAAAAACATAAAATTCTCTCTGATTTAGAAATAGTTAAATAAATTACCAGAAAAAAATGATTAAATTAGTTTTTCTAAAGACCGGTACATAAACATATATACAGTATATATAGACTTTGTAAAAGTAAAAAAAAAAAACTTCTATTATGAGGGGCCTATTCTAGACTAGAAGTTCTTGTAGGCACTTGGACATAAGGAAACCAAGAAGGCCATGTACGTGTGATGGGCAATGTTCGAGTATTTGTAGATTGATCACCTGAGAAACAGGCTAGAGTCTCAAAATCAAAGACTTGATTAAAGTATCTCTCTTCTTTTCACTAAAGTAGTCTACATCATCATTAAAAGGGGTTTGTAGCTACATTACAGAAAAAAAAGTTTACATAGGGTAATGATCTTTAGAAAGAAAGAAGAAATAATCACCACTGCTTCCTGTTCCTTTGTTCCTTGGCTGCAGGGCTTGGTGACCATGGTCAAGATGCCATCACTAACGATGAGCGAGCAAGCTCGTCACTGTTCGACACTCGATGGAGCATTGGGATGCTCTGGTACTCGCCGTGATCGGATGTGTCATTCATGAAAAATTTAACAAAAAATACACTGAATGATGGGAGCCGGCACCCCAGTGAGAGACACTTGTAGTCTCTGAATGGCTCTTACTGGGGGTAAAAACTATATGTTCCGATGAAGTGTGTCCCAAAAAAAAGAAAAACTCTCCCTCCCCGGAAATGCTCTTTGTATGACTGGCTGTAAGCGGGTGGAAAGTCGATCTGCCCCATCAGTGACTTCCATTATACTCGTTACTCGAGACAAGCTGGTCAAGGTGTCCAACCTGCCCAACTTGACTAAAGAGCACTCAACACTTTTGTGCTCTCTTATCATTAAACCTTAGCAATTGCACACAGGTTTGGCATAGTCTGTTCTATCTTTTAGGTATTTGTACTGTCGGTACACCAGGTGCTCTGTGCTTCTGTTTGATCTCTTTGCAGCTTCATGGAACATACTCCCCTATTAAAGTGTTGTCCAGTATTATTTTTTTTTACAATGGGCCCAACAAACAGCAGCCAGGTAATTGCTAACTACTTGCCTGTTCTGACCGGCACAGATCTTGGCAACAAAGAGGGGTGATGGACCACTCCTGATACCAGAGCAGCTTTTCATCTTCCACTCTACTCTGATGACAAACCATGACTGCAGATTTCATGCTGATTTGATTGACAGCCTGCTTTCTGCAGTTAGGGTACCTTCACACTTTAGCGATGCAGCAGCGATCCGACCAGCGATCTGACCTGGTCAGGATCGCTGCTGCATCGCTACATGGTCGTTGGTGAGCTGTCAAACAGGCAGATCTCACCAGCGACCAGTGACCAGCCCCCAGCCAGCAGCGACGTGCAAGCGACGCTGCGCTTGCACGGAGCCGGCGTCTGGAAGCTGCGGACACTGGTAACTAAGGTAAACATCGGGTATGGTTACCCGATGTTTACATTAGTTACCAGAGCACACCGCTTAGCTGTGTGTGCAGGGAGCAGGGAGCCGCGCACACTGAGCGCTGGCTCCTTGCTCTCCTAGCTACAGTACACATCGGGTTAATTAACCCGATGTGTAATGCAGCTACATGTGCAGGGAGCAGGGAGCCGCGCACACTGCTTAGCGCTGGCTCCTTGCTCTCCTAGCTACAGTACACATCGGGTTAATTAACCCGATGTGTACAGCAGCTACATGTGCAGAGAGCCGGAGCCGGCAGCACAGGCAGCGTGAGAGCGGCGGAGGCTGGTAACTAAGGTAAATATCGGGTAACCACCTTGGTTACCCGATGTTTATCTTGGTTACAGCTTACCGCAGCTGCCAGATGCCAGCTCCTGCTCCCTGCTCGCTTCATTTGTCGCTCTCTCGCTGTCACACACAGCGATCTGTGTGTCACAGCGGGAGAGCGCCTTTGAAGAAAACGAACCAGGGCTGTGTGTAACGAGCAGCGATCTCGCAGCAGGGGCCAGATCGCTGCTCAGTGTCACACACAGCGAGATCGCTAATGAGGTCACTGCTGCGTCACAAAAAGCGTGACTCAGCAGCGATCTCGGCAGCGAGCTCGCTGTGTGTGAAGCACCCCTTAGGCAGCAGGGAGGCGATTGTCAATCAGCATGATATCAGCTGTCACACCCTGTCAACAAAGCAGAGGTGTAGAAAACTGTTCTGTCGATGTGACATCAGCGAAAATCACAGACTCGCCGGTAGGAGCTACTTGGCTGTTTGTTCTTAGGCCACATAATAAAAAAAATAGTTCCTGACAACCCCCTATATCCCTTTTAAAGCTGTAGTTTCTGCTCATGAGGCCCCCACCACCACTGGTGGACACAGACAGAAGAGGGCCCCTGTACAAGAACAGTATATGTGACCCTTTGCAGTCCAAGAGCTCATCGAAATGCACAATCCCCCTGATTTGGAGGTGGATGTGGCCCCTGACCTCTTGGCCCCCGTCCGCTCCTGTCTGCCTCAAACTAGAGGGTGAATAAACCAGTGCTACAGTTCAGCTCCTTTTTGCTCCACTACCTTGCTCATCTTTATTTCGAGTCTTAAGCGGGCTTTACACACTACGATATTGTTACTGAATTATCGTTGGGGTCCGTCGTTAGCGACGCACATCCGGCTTCATTAACGAGATCGCAGTGTGTGACACTTATGAGCGACCTTAAACGATCGCAAAAGCGGTCAAAATCGTTTGCCACGGAAAGGTCGTCCTGAAACAAAAAATCGTTTTCTGCTTATTAGCGATGTTGTTCCTCATTCCTGCGGCACCACACATCGCTGTGTGTGACACCGCAGGAGCGACGAACATCTCCGTACCTGCCTCCACTGGCAATGCGGAAGAAAGGAGGTGGGCGGGATGTTACGTCCCGCTCATCTCCGCCCCTCCGCTTCTATTGGACGCCTGCCGTGTGACGTCGCTGTGACGCCGCACGAACCGCCCCTTTAGAAAGGAGGTGGATCGCCGGCCAGAGCGACGTCGCAGGGCAGGTGAATCCGTGTGATAGGGTTAAGCGAGGTTGTGCGCCACGGGCAGCGATTTGCCCGTGTTGCACAACTGACAGGGGCGGGTACGATCGCTTGCGATCGCGCTAGCGAGATCGCAGCGTGTAAAGCTTGCGTTAAACCAAGACACCTCTACCACATGTGTTGCCCACATAGTGGTTTCCTTTTGTCTCACACTTTGCTCGGTACCCTTATGTTCCCAAAAACTCTTCTCAGGTAACCTCTTATCCTCCAGTAGTGCCCCCTAGGATGTATGTATATAGTCACCAACATACTGCCATCAATACATGTAATTGGAATATTGTATACTTCTATTTACATGTTGAGGAATAAAAATAATCCATTGCCTCCTTGGCGTAACAATGGGGCTCATCGGCAATCAGCTCTCCTGGTCAATTTCAGACTTGGACGTCCGCCAAGGATTTTTAAAAATAAAATCTCTATTGGCTGCATTGGTGTTATAAACATGTTGAGCGGGAAGAAGGCGGAGAAGCTGAGCTGTCTCCGTTGCTTAACAAGGCTTGACTACCGGAAGAGTTAACAAATCCTCGAAAGGTTTCTTCTGCCAATTGCACTTTTCTTGAAGCATAGTTTTCTATACCAGTAGAAAAAAATAGGAATTAGCTTAATTTTGAGGGAAGGGGTTGTCATCCGAGTACTTTTTGGATCCTCAGTATATTTAGTATATCATGCTTCTCAAAGATCTTTTGTTTTCATGTATTCATCCATAATTCAACAGACACTTTAGATCTGAGATCACAGACATGGCCGAGTCTACCGCTCGCTTCCCTTGTCCAGTTACTCCTATAAAGCAACAACCAAGATCTTACGATTCGGAGAGATTTAATTATTAGGAAGAAAATGTTCCAAAAGATACAGACGAAATCCAATTACCCCGGGAGGAGAATATAGTGGATATCTGGCCTCTGGTGAACTCTGTATTATGTACTTAAGTTGGATAAAGGAGCTGAAAATAATCCAGGCATGAGATACTGCAGATTTGTTTAAGAAAAAAAATAAAGTTTTCTTCTCAAGAACCAAAAAAAAATAAATATTCTGTCATAATGTGCTGAGGATATTGAGTCTTTTTATAGGGGCAACGAGTTTGTTCTTTTTTTGGATCATCACCGGAGGAACAGGTTGTGCCAACAAATGTTTAATTCTCCTACAGCACCCCCGCAGGAAAAATGAAGCATTACAAGCTGGCCATAGAACTCAATAAGCTACCCCTGTAATATATGGAAATACGAGGTCCTCCAGAGAGATGCCGCTCTGTATAGAATATATATATATATCTATATATATAATTGCCTTATTCTGTCTGTCTGTCTGTCTGTCTGTCTGTCATGCTTCAAAATTGTGTCCTTCCGGTGACATTGTGTCCTTACGGTGACACAAAGCTGATTGGCCGCTGGGCTCGCCATGGCCCCGCCCCCCCACACCGATTGGCCGCTCGCCCAGGCTGCGCCCCCACACGGATTGGCCAGCCGCTCGCCCAGCCTCCGCCCCCCCCACAGATTGGCCTCTCGCCCCGGCACCCTGCAGGCATTGGCAATTCGGCCACGCCACGCCCCGCCCCCCTCACGCAACGCACGTTAGCTCTGGCCCCGCCCACCTCCCCCCGCGCATTCCCCGAACTGACAGGGCTGTCACGGAGGTGAGTACTGTACTCCCCCCCCCCCGCGCATTCCCCGAACTGACACGGCTGTTAAGGGGGGTGAGTACTGTACTCCCCCCCCATCCCCCATCCCCCGCTCGCACAGGAGTGGTGTGGGCTCCCGTGCGAGCGGGGGGACGGGATACGTTGGCATGGTTACAAGCGCATCGAGGTCCTGTAGCGGCGGAAGATCCACACGCACACACACACACACATCAGCTCACACTCACTCTCACACTCACTCTCACACACACCTCACACACACCTCACACACACATCACATCGCATCCACACACTCACAGCATCCGGCGATATCCCTTGCTTCTCGGCCTCGATACTGTGCTGTTGTGACCTTCCAGGACCTGACGGAGGATCACATGGCCAGAAGCATGTGGTATCTCCGGATGTTGTGACTGTGAGCGCGTATGTGCGATATCGTCAGTGTCTGTGTGTGTGAGTGTATGCGATCGGGTGTGTGTGAGTGTCGGGATCGGGTGTGTGTGAGTGTATGCGATCGTGTGTGTGAGTGGATGCGATCGTGTGTGTGAGTGGATGCGATCGTGTGTGTGAGTGTCGGGATCGGGTGTGTGTGAGTGTATGCGATCGTGTGTGTGAGTGGATGCGATCGTGTGTGTGAGTGTCGCCAGAGGAGCACGGCGTGCTGGAGGAGGCTGGGAGCAGAGAGGCTGATCTTGGGGAAGGCTGGACGGAGGCTGGGAGGAGAGAGGCTGATCCTGGGGAAGGCTGGGAGAGGGAGGCTGATGCTGGAGGAGGCTGGGAGCAGAGAGGCTGATCTTGGGGAAGGCTGGGAGGGGGAGGCTGATGCTGGGGGAGACTGGGAGGGGAAGCCTGATGCTGAAGGAGGCTGGGAGGAGGAGGCTGGGAGGAAGGAGGCTTGGAGGAGAGAGGCTGATCCAGGGGAAGGCTGGGAAGGGGAGGCTGATGCTGAGGGAGGCTGGAAGGAGAGAGGCTGATGCTGGGGGAGGCTGGAAGGAGAGAGGCTGAGGCTGGGAGGAGAGAGGCTGATGCTGGGGAAGGCTGATGCTGAGGGAGGCTGGAAGGGGAAAGCTGATGCTGGGGAAGGCTGGGAGGACGGAGGCTGGGAGGAGAGAGGCTGATCCTGGGGAAGGCTGGGAGAGGGAGGCTGATGCTGGGGGAGGCTGGAAGGAGAGAGGCTGATGCTGGGGGAGGCTGGAAGAAGAGAGGCTGATGCTGGGGGAGGCTGGGAGGAGAGAGGCTGATGCTGGGGGAGGCTGGGAGGAGAGAGGCTGATGCTGGGGAAGGCTGGGAGGAGAGAGGCTGATGCTGGGGACAGAGAGGAGAGGCTGATGCTGGGGACAGAGAGGCTGATGCTCGGGACAGAGAGGCTGATGCTGGGGACAGAGAGGCTGATGCTGGGATGAGAGAGGCTGATGCTGGGAGAAGAGAGGCTGATGCTGGGGACAGAGAGGCTGATGCTGGGGACAGAGAGGCTGATGCTGGGGACAGAGAGGCTGATGCTGGGGACAGAGAGGCTGATGCTGGGGACAGAGAGGCTGATGCTGCGGGCAGAGAGGGTGATGCTGCGGGTAGAGAGGCTGATGCTGGCGCAGCATGGCAGATGGAGCACGTTTGGGAGTGCGCAGCATGGCGGATGGAGCACGTTTGGAAGTGCGCAGCATGGCGGATGGAGCACGTTTGGGAGTGCGCAGCATGGCGGATGGAGCACGTTTGGGAGTGCGCAGCATGGCGGATGGAGCACGTTTGGGAGTACGCAGCATGGCGGATGGAGCACGTTTGGGAGTGCGCAGCATGGCGGATGGAGCACGTTTGGGAGTGCGCAGCATGGCGGATGGAGCACGTTTGGGAGTGCGCAGCATGGGGGATTGAGCACGATGGGGAGTGCGGAGTATGGCGGATGGAGCACGTTTGGGAGTGCGCAGCATGGGAGATGGAGCACGATGGGGGGTGCGCAGCATAGGGGATGGAGCACGATGGGGAGTGCGCTGCATGGGGGATGGAGCACGATGGGGAGTGCGGAGTATGGCGGATGAAGCACGTTTGGGAGTGCGCAGCATGGCGGATGGAGCACGTTTGGGAGTGCGCAGGATGGGAGATGGAGCACGATGGAGGGTGCGCAGCATAGGGGATGGAGCACGTTTGGGAGTGCGCAGCATGGCGGATGGAGCACGTTTGGGAGTGCGCAGCATGGGAGATGGAGCACGATGGGGAGTGCGCAGCATGGCGGATGGAGCACGTTTGGGAAGTGCGCAGCATGGGGGATGGAGCACGATGGGGAGTGCGCAGCATGGCGGATGGAGCACGTTTGGGAGTGCGCAGCATGGCGGATGGAGCACGTTTGGGAGTGCGCAGCATGGCGGATGGAGCACGTTTCGGAGTGCGCAGCATGGCGGATGGAGCACGTTTGGGAGTGCGCAGGATGGGAGATGGAGCATGATAGGGAGTGCGCTGCATGGGGGATGGAGCACGATGGGGAGTGCACACCTCCCCCCAACACACACACACACACGCGCGCGTGCACTGCACAACACACCACACACACATAATAATAATAATAATAATCTTTATTTCTATAGCGCCAACATATTCCGCAGCGCTTTACAATTCAGGAGGAACATATACATATCATATACATAAACATATACAAACAAGTAACAATTATAGAGGCTACAATATTTAAAAGGAAAAATGGCAACCCTGCTCGTGAGAGCTTACAATCTACAATGAGATGGGGGGAGGGGCAAGGTACAAGTGTTTATTTAAAATGACAATCCAGCCAGCTCATGGGGGATAGATGATGGCTTCCTGGACCAGTTGGCAAGAGCCTTGGGACACACTGGGAACCACAAACAACTGCCCTACACAGACACCCACACACAGACAACGCTGCACACACAAATATACGCACATACTGCACAACACACACATTGCTCAAAACATACCTCCCCCCAAAACACACCACACACACACAAACCGCGCAACACACACACACAACGCTACACACACAGCGCTCCACAAACAACGCAACACACAAACAACACTGCTCTCACCCCCCATCACACCCAGACAACACCCAGAACATGTACAGCCCCTACACAAACACTTGGTAACTACACACAACAACATCTACATATATATATAACAAAAATCATACATGAACTACACAATACGTAAATTCTAGAATACCCGATGCGTAGAATCGGGCCACCTTCTAGTATATATATATATATATATATATATATATATATATATATATATATATATATACAGTACAGACCAAACGTTTGGACACACCTTCTCATTCAAAGAGTTTTCTTTATTTTCATGACTCTAAAAATTGTACATTCACATTGAAGACATCAAAACTATGAATGAAAACATGTGGAATGAAATACTTAAAAAAGTGTGAAACAACTGAAAATATGTCTTATCTTCTAGGTTCTTCAAAGTAGCCACCTTTTGCTTTGATTACTGCTTTGCACACTCTTGGCATTCTCTTGATGAGCTTCAAGAGGTAGTCACCGGAAATGGTTTTCCAACAGTCTTGAAGGAGTTCCCAGAGATGCTTAGCTTTTGTTGGCCCTTTTGCCTTCACTCTGCGGTCCAGCTCACCCCAAACCATCTCGATTGGGTTCAGGTCTGGTGACTGTGGAGGCCAGGTCATCTGGCGTAGTACCCCATCACTCTCCTTCCTAGTCAAATAGCCCCTACACAGCCTGGAGGTGTGTTTGGGGTCATTGTCCTGTTGAGAAATAAATGATGATCCAACTAAACACAAACCGGATGGAATAGCATGCCGCTGCAAGATGCTGTGGTAGCCATGCTGGTTCTGTATGCCTTCAATTTTGAATAAATCCCCAACAGTGTCACCAGCAAAGCCCCCCCACACCATCACACCTCCTCCTCCATGCTTCACGGTGGGAACCAGGCATGTAGAGTCCATCCGTTCACCTTTTCTACAAAGACACGGTGGTTGGATCCAAAGATCTCAAATTTGGACTCATCAGACCAAAGCACAGATTTCCACTGGTCTAATGTCCATTCCTTGTGTTCTTTAGCCCAAAAAAAGTCTCTTCTGCTTGTTGCCTGTCCTTAGCAGTGGTTTCCTAGCAGCTATTTTACCAAGAAGGCCTGCTGCGCAAAGTCTCCTCTTAATAGTTGTTCTAGAGATGAGAAGGGGTGTCCAAACTTTTGGTCTGTACTGTATATACTTGTGCTCGAAAGTTTACATACCCCGTAATATTTTTTGCTTTCTTGGCCTTTTTTCAGAGAATATGAATGCTAACACAAAATGATTTTTTCCACTCATGGTTAGTGGTCGGGTGAAGCCATTTATTGTCAAACTACTGTGTTTTCTCTTTTTAAATCATAATGACAACCAAAAACATCCGAATTAACCTGATCAAAATTTCACATACCCCAGTTCTTAATATTGTGTATTGCCCAGTCTAACATCAATGACAGCTTAAAGTCTTTTGTGGTAGTTGTGGATGAGGCTCTTTATTTTCTCAGATGGTAAAGCTGCCCATTCTTCTTGGCAAAAAGCCTCCAGTTCCTGAAAATTCCTGGGGTTTTCTTGCATGAACTACGCGCTTGAGTTCTCCCCAGAGTGGCTCAATGATATTGAGGTTAGGAGACTGAGATGGCCACTCCAGAACTTCACTTTGCTCTGCTGTAGCCAATCACAGGTCGATTTAGTCTTGTGTTTTGGATCGTTGTCATGTTGGAACTTCCACGTACGTCCCATGCGCAGCTTCCAGGCTGATGAGCGCAACTTTGCTTCCAGTATTTGCTGATAATGTGCTGCATTCATCTTTCCTTCAAATTTGACGAAGGTTCCTGTGCCTTTGTAGCTCACACATCCCCACATCATCAGCGATCCACCGCCATGCTTTACAGTAGGAATGGTATTCCTTTCATCATAGGCCTTGTTGACACCTCTCCAAATGTAACGTTTATGGTTGTGGCTAAAAAGTTTGATTTTGGTCTCATCACTTCAAATAACCCTGTTCTAGAAGTTTGAAGGCTTGTCTCTGTACTCTTTGGCATATTGTAGGTGAGATACTTTGTGGCATGTGTGCAGTAATGGCTTTCTTCTGGTGACTCGACCATGCAGCCCATTTTTTGTCAAGTGCCTCCTTATTGGGCATCTTGAAACAGCCACACCGCTAGTTTTCAGAGAGTCGTGTATTTCAGCTGATGTTATATGTGGGTTATTCTTTGCATCTCAAACAATTTTCCTGGCAGTTGTGGCTGAAATTTTTCTTGGTCTACCTGATCGTAGTTTGGTTTTTACAGAGCCCTGTTTTTCCATTTATTAATTACAGTTTAACACTGCTGACTGACATCAATTCCTTAGATATCTTTTTGTATCCCTTTCCTGTTTCATAGAGTTCAACTATCTTTTCCTGTAGATCCATTGACAATTTTTTCGCTTTCCCCATGACTCACAATCCAGAAACATCAGTGGATGGATGAAAGATACAAGAGTCTGTCTGGACCCCAGAAACTCAATCAGCTTTTATGCCCACACTGATTACATATATATTTGGTATCAACAAATTAAGTAATAGACCAAAATAATTACAAAAGTTTCTCTGAATTTACTTAAAAAAAATCTAATGCTTACAGTGTCTAAAGCGGTCTTTACACGTTGCATCGTCGGGATCACGTCGTTAGTGACGCACATCCGGCGCCGTTACCGATATCGCAGCATGTAACGCAAATGAGCGATGATCAATGAGCACAAAAACGTCAAAAATCGTTGCTCGTTGTCACGTCGCTCATTTCCTTAATATCACTGCAGCGACAGGTACGATGTTGTTTGTCGTTCCTGCGGCAGCACACATCGCTGTGTGTGACACCGCTGGACCAACAAACATCTCCTTACCTGCGTCCACCGGAAAAGGAGGAAGGAAGGAGGTGGGCGGCATGTACCGGCCGCTCATCTCCGCCCCTCCTTTTCTATTGGCCGGCGGTTCAGTGACGCTGCTGTGACGTCGCTGTGACACTGAACGAAACGCCCCCTTAGAAAGGCGGCGGTTCGCCGGTCACAGCGACGTCGCAGAGCAGGTATGTGCATGTGAAGCTGCCGTAGCGATAATGTTCGCTACGGCAGCGATCACCACATATCGCATGTGCGACGGGGGCGGGTGCTATCACGCTCGGCATCACTAGCATCGGCTAGTGATGTCGCAACGTGTAAAGCCCGCTTTACTGTAGATCCAACCTGTTGCCTATATCAATGATATACTTCATCATTGGTGGCTACCAATGCCATATGTACCATATGGGACGTCAATACGGCTGCTAAGGGGTCCTTGGTGAGACAAAGCCCAGAGCTTTTTGGTGCCTTTAAGCCATCATACACATTAAATTAATTTCTGCTAAACCTGTCGATATCATTGAGTTTGGCAGACTATCTAATGTTTATGGTCAGGAGATGTTGATTACATATGTTCAATTTCAGACTGCCATCACATTGTTCTCCCAGAGATAAGCCAACATGTCAGCCAATGGTTTTCTCACAAGTAACTCATGAAAATACAGCTCCTTTGTCTGGTAGTGTCAGCTCAGATTGCAGTTGGCCAAACCATTTGGATGCTAGAAGACTGGAAGAAACGGGTTAATCCGCGCTGCTCTTGGACCCACTCACCTTTGAGTACCTGTGAGATCTAAATAACATGGAAAGACCAGTGATGGACATACTACTGGTGCAACCTGTGCGGCTTCACTGGTGTTCCAAAGTTTAGAGGGCCTTCTCCCACCTCCAAAGTTGCAAACTGATTCTGGCAGACAATAAAGGGCCTACTTTATCATGAGCAACTGAACTGAAAAGAGACCACATTCTGTTCTTGCACATGGGTCTTCTCCTGCCTGTAGGAAAAGATAGTGTTGGGTCAATGGAAAGAAGGCATGAGCGCTGGTCATCTCCTGTAGACTTTTTGATAATGAAGGTTCTATCTTGGGGAACCAGTAGAGGTTGCCCCATATGGTCTAGTTTGAAGACTGTCCCAGACCAAACCTGGATTGCTTTATCTTTCCTTGCCTTCCCATATGTTTCCTCCTTCATCTACTTCCTCAGTTTAACTTCCTCTACAGAATATAATACTGGATACTTGAATAGAGATGGTAGAGTCCACCATTTTTGCCCTTTTTCTCCATAAAGTTTACTAACGCACCTATCGGTTCATTTCTTTTGCCAGTTCCTTTTGGTACTTCTCAACAGATAGTATCTTCACCTCTGCTATATCCCATCCAAATCCAAAATATATTTTCGTATGGAGCAATGGGCTGGAAGCCATCTTATTAATGTTGTAAACATGAATGAACAACACACACATGGGTAAAGGAAAAGGGGAAGATGTAGTCTCACCACCCTAGCTGCACAACTATCAGCACTACCTTGGACCTGGCTCCCTAAAAGGCCGTCAAGGGGTTTCTCGTACCTCCTGACAGACCAAAGAGGAGGCCTCCACACACTACCTACAAGGGGAGGGGAAGGTGTGCAGAACAAAAAGAAACCTGGAGTGAAAGAGGCTGAAAAAAAAATCAAATAAAGAGAAAGGAATAGGGCCTGGGAAGGAAAACACAAGGACTCACAGTAGGCACTCAATTGTTATTTACATCAAAGGTAAACCTCCTAAACTGAAGGGCTGGAACTTATAGAAACAAATCTACCTAGAGATATACCCAGCAAGGAAGTGCAGCGACAGGTGAGCATACATAACCCAACCCAGAATGTGATGGGGAAAACAATAATGGAAAAATGAGAAACACCTGGAGAGGAGCAAATGAAGAAAGGAAAACAAAGACCATAAGAACCATCAGAATTTGAACAGACAGAAAAAAAGAACTGACCACAAAAACATAGGTCACTGGATTGAATGCCCAACCTGAGCCATGACAATATATTTGCCTTAAAGGGGACTGTTAAGATCAGAAAAATAATGGATCTGTTTTATTTTCAATCCATTAATCATGTATGTGTCACGCTAGGTACGGGGACGTACCAAGTGAAAAGCGAAAGGGAAGGGAAACCCTGTGCGTACGGAAGAGGAAGATGGAGACCGCTGACCAAGCCTACCGTTGGGCCCTGAGGTCCCTCACTGCCCTAGATAGGTTCTTCACTAGAGTTACATAGTTACATAGTTACATAGTTACTTAGGTTGAAAAAAGACCTAGGTCCATCTAGTTCACCCTTCCTCCACCAGTTCTACATTTGGTCACTAAGTCATTTATAACCAACAATGTTGTGCGTACTGAGGAAATCATCCAGCCCTGATATAAAAGCTGTTATAGTGTCTGCCATTACTACCTCTTGTGGTCGGCATTCCACAGTCTGACCGCTCTAACTGTAAAGAACCCTTTCCTATTTAGCTGCCGGAATCGCTTTTCTTCCACTCGCAGTGAGTGCCCCCTGGTCCTTAGTACTGTCTTTGGAAGAAATAAGTCATGTGCCAGTCCTTTATATTGACCACACATGTATTTATACATATAAATGAGATCTCCTCTGAGACGTCTTTTTTCTAAGCTAAACATATCTAACTTTTTCAACCTGTCATCATATGTGCGGCCTCCATTCCTTGTAATAGTCTAGTTGCCCACCTTTGAACTGACTCTAACTTCTGAATGTCCTTTTTAAAATGTGGAGCCCAAAACTGGATCCCGTAGTCCAGATGTGGCCTTACAAGTGATTTATAGAGGGGTAACAATACGTTGGGATCACGGGATCTAATCTCTCTTTTTATACACCCTAAAATCTTGTTTGCTTTAGGAGCTGCTGCTTGACATTGAGTGCTGCTGCTCAGCTTATGTGTAATGAGAATACCCAAGTCCTTCTCCTGTTCTGTAGTCCCGAGTTTACTTCCATTTAATGTATACGCAGCTATAGGATTACTCCGTCCTAGGTGCATTACTTTACATTTATCAACATTAAATCTCATTTGCCAAGTATCTGCCCATTCTGACATCTTATCCTGATCTTTTTGTAATATTGTACCATCCAGGTCAGTTTTTAATATCCTACATAGTTTGGTGTCATCGGCAAAGACTGACACTGTACTATCAATCCCATCCACAAGGTCATTAATAAAGAGATTAAAAAGAATCGGTCCAAGCACAGATCCCTGCGGCACCCCACTGCTGACTATAGCTCATTTAGAGAATGTACCATTTATGACTACTCTTTGTTTCCTACCTTTTAGCCAATTCCTTACCCAGTTGCATATTGTGTCCCCTAGTCCTTGCTTCTGGAGCTTTAGTATAAGCCTATTATGTGGTACAGTATCAAATGCCTTTGCAAAGTCCAAATAAATCACATCAGCTGCATTACCAATATTCAGGTTTGAACTTACCCCCTCATAGAACCCCAACAGGTTGGTTAGACACGACTTATCTTTCATGAATCCATGCTGTTTGTCAGTTATCATATTATTTTCTGCAATATATTTTTCCATGTCATTTTGAGCTGAGCGGATTGGTCATAAATCGGGTCCGGCAGATCCGGATTGGGTAGCCGCAGAAGTCCGGATCCGATCCAGAATCCGTGTCCATGTAAATGGAGAGAGAGAGAGAGAAAAAAAAAACGGATCCGGATCGTGCACCCCGAATCCCGGGTACTGGTCGGACTCGGATCGGACTCTCAAACCGTGCGGATCCAGATTTTGCGGATCCGGGTCCGCTCAACACTATTCTTCACCTATGCGCCAAGCTGGATACCTGACCCTAGGCTGCCCCTGATCTGTGCCATAGGTACGGAGCGGATGGGATGAGCTCTTCACCAACCCCACAAGGCTCTACAGGACACACAGGCATAACAAACAAGGGAAAACAACAAACAACTTATCTCCAGTTTACTCAGGGATAGAAGCTGCAACAACCACCAAGATTCTCCAGATGTATGCAAGCCGCCTGCTTGCACTGAAGACTTGACAAAGATGTATCAAATATCACCAGCACTGAATAATAGGAAATGAAGGTATATAAAGACAAAGGAAGTACTGATGAACAGCAGCTGCCAGGCTGAGGAAATTTGCAGGGTCCTAAAGGGAAAAGGATGAAAATCAATCAGAAATGATAGAAGATGAGGGATCAGTTTGTGCAGCCAAATGCTGTGGCCTTCCATAGCTGGACACCACAGGTTGTCTGTCACCCGTGACGGTAAAGTATTATAGCTTATTCAACATATGTGAATGGGACGGAACTGCCCGACTTCTTTTCTAATGGTGCACTCTTTAAATTTGTGGCTTCTTTTTCCATAAACGGCACCACACCCATCTATGGGTTATCTCCAGTGTTGCAACTGAGTTCCTTTTAAGTTAATTTTCTACCTATTCCCTACTTGGTGCAATTCAACAAAAAGTTATTTCACTTTTTCATGATCACAAATTTTGATAACAATAAGATATTTGCACTTTTATGGGTAGAATAAAAAAATGAAGAACAAAATTAGTGCAGTTTCATCTGTGTGTGCCTTAGACAATATTCCAAGGAAAGCGTATGACTCAGGCATTTCTTGAAGACGCTTTCACCGACTCTGGCAGCGTCTCATGTTTTGGTCCCATTTCAACAAGGGATACGTTAGCGCCATGCTTCCTGCAGACACTTAAGATGTGGCCTTGGCTCTGTAGATCGGGCTTCTTTATGGTTCTGAAAAACAGTAGATGAAAGATGGTTTACGTGTAGTCACAAATTCCCAGCAGCCTCCATCTTGACTTTGTACTTTTCTTTTGAAGGGATCGCTCAGGAAATAAGTCACATTTTAGAGGAAGCGTCAATGATGACTCATTCTTATTCTACGTATCCAGTGATTGAATTTGTAACTACAACATCCAAGACAATGAATGTATTATGTTAACAATGAGTTCTCCATGGACCCAGCTCTGATGTGTCCATCCTTACCGATTTATATGGAACTGAGAACAAGAGGGCACTACAGCAATATAAACGGGATCAATCCAAAAAACACACCTGTAAGGGGTGCTTTACACGTTGCGACATCGCTAGCGATGTCGCGTGCGATAGCACCCGCCCCCGTCGGTGGCACGATATGTGGTGATCGCTGCCGTAGCGAACATTATCGCTACGGCAGCGTCACACGCACATACCTGCTCTGCGACGTCGTTGTGACCGGCGAACCGCCTCCTTTCTAAGGGGGCGGTTCGTTCAGCGTCACAGCAGCGTCACTGAACCGTCGCCCAATAGAAAAGGAGGGGTGGAGATGAATGGCCGGAACATGCCGCCCACCTCCTTCCTTCTTCCCTTTCCGGTGGACGGAGGTAAGGAGATGTTTGTCGTTCCAGTGGCGTCACACATAGAGATGTGTGCTGCCGCAGGAATGACAAACAACATCGTACTTGCAGCAGCACCGATATTATGGAAATGAACGACGTGTCAATGATCAACGATTTTGCACGTTTTTGCGCTCGTTGATGGTCTCTCATTTGTGTTACACGCTGCGATGTCGCCACCAGCACCGGATGTGCGTCACTAATGACGTGACCCCGACGATATATCGGCAGCGATGTCGCAACATGTAAAGTACCCCTAAGACTAAAGGCGGCGTCACACGCGCCGATATATCATGCGATCGCAAGAGTGATCGCACCCGCCCCCATCGTTTGTGCGTCATGGGCAATTAGTTGCCCGTGGTGCACAAACTCGTTAACCCACTGTCACTTGTAGTTACCTCCCTAACGACGTCGCTGCGGGCAGCGAACATCCTCTTCCTGAAGGAGCAGGGACGTTCGGTGTCACAGCGACGTCACACAGCGGCCGGCCAATAGAAGCAGAGGGGTGGAGATGAGTGGGATGTAACATCCCGCCCACCTCCTCCCTTCCGCATTGCTGGTGGGATGCAGGTAAGCTGTGTTCGTTATTCCCGGGGTGTCACACATAGCAATGTGTGCTGCCTCGCGAACGATGAACAACCGGCATACAGTAGGAGGAACGACATTATAAAAATGAACGACGTGTCAACGAGCAACGATAAGGTGAGTATTTTTGCTCGTTAACAGTCGTTCGGAGGTGTCACACGCTACGACATCTCTAACGATGCCGGATGTGCGTCACAAGCTCAGTGACCCCGACGACATATCACCCGATATATCGTACCGTGTGACGGGGCCTTAAGACAATAAAAAGAAGAAAAGAGGTGTGCAACAAATGGGATCCTTACCGATGTGAAAATTGTTTTTCTTTACTTCTATATGGTGCTAACAATAAAGGCAAAACAGAGATCACAATTAGTAATGAGCGGGTACTACCATGCTCGGGTGTTCGATACTCATGAAGACCAGTATTGGATGGATGCAACTTGAGTACCGGAGCAGAATGGAAGTCAATGGAGAACTCGAATATTTTTCCAGGATATTTCCCCGAAAAACACTTGAGTTCCAAATTGACTTCCATTACACTTGGGCACTCAAGTTTCTCCCATCCGACCGTCCAACTGCTCATTACAAGTACCGAGCACCCGAGCATGGTATGGCCCCCTCATCACTAGTTACAAGCACAGAGCACCCGAGCAAGGTAGTGCCCGCTCATCACTAGTTACGAGTACTGAGCACCCGAGCATGGTAGTGCCCGCTCATCACTAGTTACGAGTACTGAGCACCCGAGCATGGTAGTGCCCGCTCATCACTAGTTACGAGTACTGAGCACCCGAGCATGGTAGTGCCCGCTCATCACTAGTTACAAGCACAGAGCACCCGAGCAAGGTAGTGCCCGCTCATCACTAGTTACAAGCACAGACCACCCGAGCAAGGTAGTGCCCGCTCATCACTAGTTACAAGCACAGAGCACCCGAGCATGGTAGTGCCCGCTCATCACTAGTTACGAGTACTGAGCACCCGAGCATGGTAGTGCCCGCTCATCACTAGTTACGAGTACCGAGCCCCCGAGCATGGTAGTGCCCGCTCATCACTAGTTACGAGTACTGAGCATCCGAGCATGGTAGTACTCGCTCATCACTAGTTACGAGTACCGAGCACCCGGGCATGGTAGTGCCCGCTCATCACTAGTTACGAGTACCGAGCACCCGGGCATGGTAGTGCCCGCTCATCACTAGTTACGAGTACCGAGCACCCGGGCATGGTAGTGCCCGCTCATCACTAGTTACGAGTACTGAGCATCCGAGCATGGTAGTGCCCGCTCATCACTAGTTACGAGTACCGAGCACCCGGGCATGGTAGTGCCCGCTCATCACTAGTTACGAGTACTGAGCACACAAGCATGGTAGTACTCGCTCATCACTAGTTACGAGTACCGAGCACCCGAGCATAGTAGTGCCCGCTCATCACTAGATATGAGTACCGAGCTCCCAAACATGGAAATCCTCACTCATCACTAGTTACGAGTACTGAGCACCCGAGCATGGTAGTGCCCGCTCATCACTAGTTACAAGTACAGATCATTCGAGCATGGTAGTGTCCGCTCATCACTAGTTACGAGTACTGAGCACCCGAGCATGGTAGTGCTCGTTCATCACTAGTTGCGAGTACTGAGCACCCGAGCATGGTAGTGCTCACTCATCACTAGTTACGAGTACTGAGCACCCGAGCATGGTAGTGCTCACTCATCACTAGTTACGAGTACCAAGCACCCGAGCATGGTAGTGCTCGCTCATCACTACTTATGAGTACTGAGCACCCGAGCATGGTAGTGCTCACTCATCACTAGTTATGAGTACCGAGCTCCCGAGCATGGTAGTGGCCGCTCATCACTAGTTACGAGAACCGAGCTCCCGAGCATGGTAGTGCCCGCTCATCACTAGTTACGAGTACTGAGCTCTCAAACATGGAAGTGCTCTTTCATCACTAGTTATGACCTGTCGGAGCCAGAAGAGACAATTTCCTAATACTCTCTTGAAGTTTGTGTAGAACGCTACCACTGCAGCCAAGATGGCCACGTGATAAACCCCTTGCATAAGAGAGAAGACCGGCAGGTGACATGGGCAGCCGTGCAAAGGAATGACTGGGGACAAGTAGCTGATTTTGTTTATTTTTTTTTCTAACATCACCATGGGTTCATCAGTAAGATAAGTATATTAGTGGACAACCACTTTAACAACTCACCCTTCTCAAGACATGAAAGAAAGGACTAAACTTGCCTCTTCATCCTCTGAGCTTGGCCCTCATGATGGAAGGTGCTGGCCCCAGGCCACACTCCTTCGCCAAGGGGACTCTGTGTGTGAATGTGACTTCAGGTGGGGTGCATGAAACTTACTGTAATCTTCAGGCCTGTTTCCTCACCCTGCTGGTGGTAATCATAGACACTAATGTAGCACCCCTGAAACCATCAGGGTGCTACAAGGTTCTGCATCCCCACAAGGATGCAGGTCCTACCCCCTTAGGGACCCAGAACCCCAGTGCCGGTAACACCAAAAACCCAGGTAATACCAGTTTTCCCCAAACAATCCCCCATACAGTGGTACCCAGCTAGGGTGGGACCAATGGATGGCCGCCTAGAGGTGGAGCCACTCCAGTCTACTAGTTGACCAGGTGGGAGGGGTGGACTGAGGACAGAGCAGACAGAGTAAGAGTGAGTGTGAAGGTGGAAGCAAAGTGACGGTCTGACGCGGGTTAACGGTGACCTGGTACCCAGGAGAAGTGGTTGTCGGTGGAGTATGGTAGAGTACTCCTGGAACTATACACCGATGGGGTACAGGACCCTAGGACAGGAAAGAGCTTCAAGCCATCCTGTTAACACCTGCACAGCAAAGGGGACCATTAAGGACCTTGCCGACCCTAACGAATCCGAAGACTCAGTAGCAAAGGGACAATCGGGGACAGGACCAGAGACTCCAACACCACAGGGTTCACGCTACCGTCAGGCGGAAAGTGGACAAAACACAGACCGGGGACCCCCAGTGTTCTATACCACGGGTACCCACTTACCAGAGACTGGTGCAGGGGAAGAAGGTACCAGAGAACCAGACTGGCACTGGGACGAAGGGGACCTGGAGGCGAAACCAGCTGGCCTCGGGCAACCAGTTAACATCTACCAGCAGTGAGTAAACCAGTTGCACTGAATACTTGTGTGGACTCCTTCTTCCGACGCCCACTGCACCATATACCATTCTAGCTGCCAATACCAAACATTTTCTCAACATCCCCTGTAAATAACCCTATTACAAGAAGGGCCCAGGGCACGGAACCGGGTAACGGCCATCACCGTGACATCCCCAATAGAGACTTTGCCCGGAAACGAGCACCCCATATCTCTGGGTCCGACAATAACACACGCAAATACCAGAGCTCGCTTAGCCAGCCAGAAACATTACCTTTTATTCTTTACACCATTATGACAGACATAGCCTTCCTTTCCTTCCTTCCTTCCAGTTTGGAACACTACTTCTCGACTTGTTCCCCTCTGCTATCTTGGATCTCTTCCTCAAGCTTCGGGGTCTGTGTCTCCTTCACCCTGACTCTATTCCCTTTCATACAATTCTGAGCCTTGGTGGCTCTCTAGCCGGATGACTCTCTAAGCCTGCTGGGGTGAGCTGTAGGCTCCGGACCTTTCGAAGTTACGTCAGGGTTCCCTGACTGGCGCTAGCACGAAGGCCATGTCTTTTCACACTTGAACCCTATTCCACTCTGGCTCCTCTTCAGTATTCCCAACTGTCCTCTTCACTTCCCCTTTAACCCTTCCTCTTCCATCCTACTGCTATCCCAGCCCAACCACTAAGTGGCACCTTTGGTGATAGTCCTGCTCCACAGAACCTGGAATGTGCACCCACCTAGCAGCATAACACATTAACATAGACAATTGGTATAACACATAAAATACATGGTATAAACAGTACAGGGGCAAGTGCACCCTCTACACTCACTTGTCTTGGCCCCATAGCAGGTTAATAAATTGCCTTTATAGTACTTATGACCTTACATAAACTCAAATTAATCTATGATCTATAGATCAATGACTTATGATCTTACACTCATAGAACAAAAGCTTGTAGGGCAATAGAGTAAAAGTTTGAACATGGCATCTTAATCAGCACTTAGAAAAGACCCATCACTACCTATAAATATGTCATCTGGCATGGATGCCCCTGTTCTCCTGAATCCGGTGATGTTTTTCTTTTGTTCCTGCGCCACTCCTTTCTTGAGATATGCTCCTATCTTCTCCATATATAAATCTAGTCTTGACGTTAAAGGGCGGAGTCCAAATGTACACGCCCACAGAGAAGAATCGAGGATCCCACCTACTTGGCTAACAAAACTAAATTGGAAGAAAGCGCCATATCTCAGGTATGGAGAGGCGCTGGAACAAATGAAAAATATCGCCGGATTCCGGCGAACAGCAGCTTTTATATTACACTAGCTGTAGTACCCGAGCGTTGCCTGGGATAGTAAATGTCTCTTTGCCCCGCCTGTCTCTTTCCCTCGTCTATCTCTTTCACCCATCTGTCTCTTTCCTCGGTCTGTCTCTTTCCACCGTCTTTTTCTTTCACCCGTTGTCTCTTTCCCCCGTTGTCTCTTTCCCCCGTCTGTCTCTTTCCCCCGTCTGTCTCCTTCCCCCATCTGTCTCTTTCCCCCGTCTGTCTCTTTCCCCGTCTGTCTCTTTTCCCGTCTGTCTCTTTTCCCGTCTGTCTCTTTCCCCATCTGTCTCTTTTCCCGTCTGTCTCTTTTCCCGTCTGTCTCTTTCCCTGGCTGTCTCTTTCCCCGGCTGTCTCTTTCCCTGTCTCTTTACTTGTTTCTGTCTCTTTCCCTGTCTCTTTACTTGTCTCTGTCTCTTTCCCTGTCTGTCTTTGTCTCTCTGTCTGTCTCTTTCCCTGTCTGTCTGTCTCTTTCTCTGTCTATCTGTCTCTGTCTGTCTGTCTCTGTCTGTGTCTTTGACTGTATATCTCTCTTTCTCTGTCTCTCTCTGTCTTTCTCTATACGTCTCCCCACCAACATCTTATTACCTCACACATAAGCTTCTTATACTGACAATTTCCTTTGTTCCTGTAGCAACAAATCACAGCTCCTATTAATAACCTAATAGCTCGCAGCTCCATTGTCTTTAATGGAGGCAGGTTTTTTGGAGAGTAACTGTAAAGCGCGGGATTAAATTTTCCCGTCAAAACATAGTCTATGACGTTCCCTGAGTCACATGGGGTGTCTGTGCAAAAATTTGTGATTGTAAATGCGATGGTGCAAATTCCTTTAGCGGATATACATACATGCATACATACATACACACATCTTTATATATTAGATTAAAAAATTACATATTTATAGCAAATGACAGGGTCTCCTAAATGGGATTAAAAAAATAAGGCTGTTTTTGTCCGAAAATAGTGTCACACAGGTCTACAGGTTGATTCAGTTTATTGGAAAGTAGCTGTTATGCCGCGTGAGCACTGCAGCCAATCAGCAGAAAAGGTTGTCGACCTTGTGAGCATAGAATGTTGGGGGATTTCACCTGTGAAGCCTCCAGAATTATGAATGCAGCTCTGAAGTATATAAAATTGTCAGGATCATTAACAGATAAATAATTTATCCAAATTCTAATTTCATATGTGAATTGGACCTCAAATCAGATAAACATTAATATTTATGGAAACAAGACTGTAATCACTTTTCCAGTCAAATGAAGATATTGATTCTTTCTCTCATCTTGCTGAAAAATTTGCGCGGTGTTCTCCTGGCTTCAGTCTTTTCAATCCATCTAATGCAGTGTAATTAGCACCCAATTGTGTCTTACATTAGTAATGAAGATAAGCTTTTAGCTTCACGTGATGATGGCCCACGATATTACGAGTAAAATGCTCTATGGCTAATACACTGCTATGAGAACATTTGGAAAATAGAAATGCTTTTTCGTCACCGGAGAATTTGCAGACTGAGATTTTCCATTTTTTGTTGGGACCTAAAGCTCCAAGGAACAGTAAAAATTTAGATCTCAACCCATTATTTCGCCCAAAAACAATAGGTCGGAATGTTGTACAACGATTTACCTGAATAGTTGCAAGTCCAGATGTGGGGTTAGGACTTTCTCGGATACCACTGATCCTTGGGATCTTTAGACCCTATCAGAGGTATAATGTGAAGCTACTAGACCAAAGGTGACATCTGTAAAAAATCTCACCTACCAAATGCCATTGTATCATGTCCCCCAGGGAGTCTTCTTATATGGTCCAAAAGCCACTGAGTACCATTGTATCAGCCTATAGCTGCACCCCTGGGTATCATGGAGTTGTCGGTGTAACTGGAGCAGGGACCCCTAAACTGGCCCTCAGACTAGAGACACTGTGCTGTCCCTTATCCCAGAAGTAGGCTTGATGGTAGCCAGGTCTGGACCTCCTGCATGACCCTAACTCCTGTCCAAACCATGATCTAACACCCCCTCTCCTCCACCCCATGAGTGGAGATGCAAACCCCACAAATAACACAGACAAGGGAAAAAACAAAACTCATAAACTCAAACACAAGGGATAAACTATACATGTACAGGAGGGAAAAAAGTATGAGGAAGGAAGTATACATACAATGGAGAAACTTCCACACCACTCAAACAGCAAACTACAGGTCACCAAGAATTGGATCACCACAAAGACGGGAATCGCAGGAGCATAAGATGAAGCTACAAACAGGCTCCAGAACCTTAAATAGGGAGGAGACAGCTGTACACCAACTGTATCCCAGCCTACTTGAGGCGGGCAAGACCTGGCAAGTTACCTGTAGACTTAGACATGGGAGTCTTAACGCCTGAGGCAATCCAACTAGATGCGGATTGGGATACTGAGCAGCAGCAACAGTACTACAAGGTCCAAGAGTGCATGGAGAAAAGTTTATCCCAGGCAAGGCTGAGACAAAAGAAGAATTATAACCTGATGGCCCCAGTGACTCTCTTAACACCTGGGGAACAGGACCTCAAAAGGAAGCGGGGGATTCACAAGCTGGACAACCAGTGGGAGGCTGAGCCATACACCATCATGCCCTTGAACTTTGACAACCACAAAGTGTGCCTCATCAGTAAGGATGGAGGAAAGACTTCAAAAACGGTTTCAAGGGATCACCTGAAGGCATGCCCTAACCAATTGAAGACCAGGAAGGAAGATCAAGAAGTTCCCCAACCTGCAGAAAAAGTGGTAGAGACAGTTCGAACTATCCTTGGAGAGTTTTCCAAGACCTGAACATAGGTGAACCAAGCCATTGTGGTACCAGTCCTGACCTTTCCTCAAGTTGTCTTACCTGAAGCGGCAGAGACTCAAGACCAACCTGAAGACCAGTCGGCTAAGGAAACAGATGCCACACCAGCAGTGGAACAGGAGAACATACTCCCTGCCAGCAGCGAATATGTCATGCTCATGGGAAGTCTAAGGAGTCGTAGGTGGCTGCCCACCCTACCAGTAAGACCTAGGCCTACTTGTAACATAGACATAGGAGACCAGGACAGGTCAGAAAACACACCAAACAGTGAAGGAAAACCACCAATTCTACGTAGGTCACAACGTAGTACCCACGGTCAGATCCCTGTCCATTTTCGAGAGTAAAGCAGTGTAAATAGAAATGTAAAGAAGTTACAGGGGAATGTTCACACCACTCAGAAACACAACATGGATCACCATAAACAGGAAGATCACAAAGACCTGGAATTGCTGGAGCTAAAGCAGAAGCTATCATCGTTGGCACCTACTGGAAGAAAGCCGTGCTTTAAATAGGGAGGAGACAGCTGCACAGGGCAATTAGCATCCGTGAGAATTTAGGTCCTGCTCACCAGTCTGCAGGAATTAACTCCTACAGAGCTGAAGACCAGTGAACCAGAAACAGGTTGGTCAATACCGAAGCCTCACGTTGCTTGTCAGGCTCTGTGATGTGAACATTGTCCAACAACACCGTGCCCGCAGATGTGTGCAAAGCTGGAGATCGCATGACAAGCAATTCTAAAAGGTAATATCAACTTTTAAACAAACCTTTCCCATGACTTGGATCAAAAAGTCAAGCCATACTTTCTATTGGAAGATACATGTTTCAGAGTGTTTACCCCTCATCAGTGCAAAGCAAGAGGTCTGATTTGGCTGATTGATAAGCACCTGACAGGTATCTAAGGGGTAATATCTATGGTTGAGGAGAGTGATATGCTTGACATTTCAGTGTCAGTTTGATACTCTTAAATCAGACCTCTTCCTTTGCACTGATGAGGGGAAAACACCCTGAAACCCATTTTTGAGAAAAAGAGATTCTGCTTTGGCTTTTATTTTGTCATGTGGCGAGGCTCGTTAAAGGGTAGATATTGACTTTTGGGATTGCTAGACTTCTAAATCCTCTTCTTTTGCATATTTAATTTTAAAACAAACAATTGTAAACAATTTTAATAGCGAAATTTGCGGCTCTTTTATTTTGTTCCGTTGTTTATCCAGATCAAATAATGCTCCATATTATGGTTTGCAGAGAATTTATTTTAGCTTTATTTAATGCTTTTTAATAATTAAAATCCATATTGACTTTTATCGGCTTCTTTTCCACTTCGAAATATCGTTTTACATTAGTGATGAAGAAAGGCTTTTATCTCTGTGGGTCACGACACATTTCAACACTAATAAAGCAGTGAGGTTTTTGAAAGACTGTGGGATTTATAGCTAATATCATATGATACAGAAGCAAATGAAGGAATTTCATGAGGGTTTTCGAAATGAGTTAGTGCCCAAAATGGCAAAATTTGCCTCCTTTACCTTTCACCCCCTTTTATATGCAGTCATTTCACCAACTTTATCTCTATATTTTGATATAGGAAGAAATAAGGCACCCATACACATAAGATAGTGTAACTCCTGTGTTACCGGGTGAGGTGGACCTAGGTAGTGTTCACTGCCCCAGAGGAGCAAACCGGAGCCGCCGTTGAGTCTTCACTACTGCCACCGAAGGTGACAGCCGATACACACGCTGGTAAGTGGCTGCCTGGAGGTAGCCCCGAGGGATCCCGATACCTCAGCAGCTGGTGCCACAAGATGTAGACCGGGAACATGGACAAATGCTGGAACAGTCCAAAGCTGGCTGGGGCTGGTGGTAACTGGCAGATAGTTGATACTTGCAGGAACCGGAGGTAATCCGACGGACAAGACAGAAACATGTGTACTACTGGATGAGAACAGAGACAGAGTAAGACACCAAGACAGAGTGTGAAATAGCACAGGAGACCTGACAACTAGTGAGGGAAGACTAAGCTACAGGGACACGTTGAACAGGCACCTCCCTATGGGGGAGGATGCCTTATATACATTGGGGTAATGACGGGGACCGGGAACCACTTCCGGGTAAGGTGGCGCTGGCCCTTTAAGAAAAGGGAGAACAGTGTGGACGCACCCTAAGCACTCTGCTGAGAGCCCTACAGTACATGTGTGGGCCTCAGGAGCCAAAGGAAGGAGCAGACAGTGGGGAACAAGCAGGGACATAGAGGTGCCCCTGACACGCAGGGAACCGGAGGACCAGCAGGGCAAGAGAGCCCTGGGGACTGTGGTAATGAGCAGGGACAGTGGGTACAACGGAGGTAAGCTGTGGAGAGCACTCCTGAGCTGGGAGTGCTGACAGTGTAACAGATAGCTGTCGGCTGAAGGTTTGTTCGGGACAGAGCTATCTATTCCAATGATAAGGCTTGGCCGAGCACTCCAATGTTCTCTACCAGAGAGGCTAATCTCAATATTGAACAAAAAGGCTTGGCCGATGAAATTCCGATGGCCAATTCCTGCCCTCCAATATCATCTGTTAGTGTAGAGTCAGGAGACCTCCACACATTAGATGAAAGGTGGATCCGGTCAAAACTGGTGGGTTTAGTTGACTTTTATCTCATGTGTATGGGGGCCTGGGTGATAGCATTCCTGTAATGTCCCTGTGGTTATAGAATGATCTGTTATTCATAACTAAGAAATTACAGCTAAAAATTTGAGCCCTTAAAACCCACCCAGAGGCATGCCCCTAATATGGCTCAGAATGGCCTCTAAACATTGGATTTTGTATGTGTGCTTTTGGATGTCATGATTAGTGAAGAGCGAGCGTGCTCGGCTCTGCTCGATACTCGATCGAGTATCAGGATACTCGGCCCTGTATCGTGCGGTTGCGCAATATGATCAATTTCCTGCCCGGCATATTCTTGCACTTTCATTTTTCAAGAGGCCCCTAAGAGGAGGACCATGAATGAGAGAGATAGAGATCTTGTCCCCAGCCCTCTTTTTAGGGGCTTCTGGAAAAAGGCTTAAGCTTCCCAATGACTTCCATTATGCTCGGTACACGAGTCAAGCCCTTCTGAGCCTCCGACCGTCTCAATTCGAGTACTGAGCACTCAAGCATTTTAGTGCTCACTCATCACTAGTCATGTTCCTTTTGGGATGGGATTTGTGGGATTACCCCAGAAAAATCAGGAATGTTGGCAAGTGGGTAAACATCATACTTGCCTATGTCGCGGGCGGAGGAGGGGACGCCGCGCCCTCCCACTGCTCGGGTCCGGCTGCCGCTGCTGATGCGGCCTGCTGCTGCTCGGTGGCTCGAGCGATGGGCCGGATCCCGGGGACTCGAGCGGCACTCCTCACCCGCGAGTGAAAGGGGTTTGGTTTTTGGGATAGTTTATTGTCCGTGACGCCACCCACGGTTGTGGTGATTGTAGGGACACCACCGCTGCTCTGTATGGGATTCCCGGGAGCGGTGACAGGGAGCAGCTAGTTGTTGATTGACCCCTCCGTGGGTAGGGGGTTTAGTGGTCCCGGGGCCCAGTGATGGGGTTGGGATGGTGGACAGGCGGGTTATGGGGCCTGTGGAGGTGCAGGGACGCAGGGGTAGCGCTGTGCCGCACGGCACGGAGGTACTCACTCAGCCCAAGGATGATGACACAGTTCACGGTAAACAAACGGCTGGTTGGACGGGTCCCTCGGACGGCTACGGTGCTGATGTTCCCTGCAGTTAGCGGTGACGGTCACTTCCCTGCACCTAAGTACGGTTCTTTGGTAGCGATGGATTCCCACCGGTAACCCGCTCCCCGGCTTGGATATGGGCCGGAGGAGCCCCACTCTTGCCCGCAGGTGCTGGCCCTGGGAAACTGGTGCCTTGGCGGTGGCGGTGTCTCGCCTTAATGGTCGGACTGTTGCCTTCAATCGGGACTTTGTTGCTGGGAGACCCGGAGGTCCCCTTCACTGATGGATTTGGCAAATTATGGCGACTCCTAGCCTAGCCGGGATCCGAAAGGCCCCTGCCACTGGTGCTGACTGTTCTTTGTATACCGCTCCGGTACCGCTGGGCCACCACCCGTCCACGGTCCTTTCGGCAACCTCCGAGCAGTCTCTCCTGCAGACGGTCACCGCCGTCTGTCAACCTTGCTGTCTCAGTCCGGGGCACACACCCGGACCAACTTCAGGCTTCTTGTTGACACTTTTCTCCTTTTACTTCTTCCTTCTCTCACTACAACTCCACTGTTTACTCCTCACTCTTTCAACTCTAAAACTCCTCTGCACTCAACTTCAACTAAACACTATCTGCCTGGTTTTCCCGCCTCCAGGACTGTGAACTCCTTGGTGGGTGGAGACCAACCGCCTGGCTCCACCCCCTGGTGTGATCATCAGCCCCTGGAGGAAGGCAACAAGGGTTTCTGGTCTGACCTTGGTGTTCCTGCAGGGATGTGGGGTGTGTGTGGTGTTGTGACCTGTGACCCCTGGCTTGCCCAGGGCGTCACACCTATTTTGTGGAACATCCAGGAGACGCCACGAAAAAAAACGAGGAACTGCCTGGACTCTTGGAAGAGCCATCAAATCTTCTGGGTGCTGGAGAAGCCTTCAAAAACCTCCCAGAAATGTTTCTAGTCCTTGGTGCCATTATGGTTCATCATCAGATAGAGCTAGTATCCAGGGGTGGGAAAGGGTCAGGGAAAAGGGTTATATAAGGACTTGTGGCTAAGAAAAAAACATTTCTGGTCTCCAAAATCTCTAAAAAAAGGCTTTTTAAAGAAATTCTAAAATATGAAATCCATTTTACATTGAGGGAGGATGTTGATGAGTTTTGTTTTATTAGCCCTATGGATCTACAGGGGCTAACATTCAGGGTACTAAATGTCGGTGATCTGAGCATAATAAAAGTATGGTGTCTGCAGCCACCACTAGAGGGAGCTCATCAGATTTCAATAGATTTAAAGGGGTTGTCCACTGGATTTTTTATTATAAAAAATGAGCTCAGATTCAAACAAAGAAAAATATATACTGACCTACCCAGGTCCTGATATTCTGCTGCCTGTGTCCCCCACCAGTTTTCAGGTTTTCTCCACCGGTGGACATCACATGACCACTGCAGCTAATCAGCAATTACTGATTGGTTGAAGCGCTTACCTATCATCCCAGCAAGAAAACAAATTATTTCCTGTGTCTTGGATGTGAAGGCTGCAGCTGATTAGTTGCCAATGACCTACCCAGGTCCTGACTTTCTGCCGTCTGTGTCCCCCACCGGTTTTCAGGTTTTCTCCACCGGTGGACATCTCATGACCACTGCAGCTGATCAGCAATCACTGATTGGTTGAAGAGTTTACCTTTCATCCGAGCAAGAAAACAAATTATTTCCTCTGTCTTGGATGTGAAGGCTGCAGCTGATTAGTTGCCAATGACCTACCCAGGTCCTGACGTTCTGCCGCCTGTGTCCCCCACCGGTTTTCAGGTTTTCTCCACCGGTGGACATCTCATGACCACTGCAGCTGATCAGCAATCACTGATTGGTTGAAGAGTTTACCTTTAATCCGAGCAAGAAAACAAATTATTTCCTCTGTCTTGGATGTGAAGGCTGCAGCTGATCAGTGGCCAGTAACCACAGTGGTCATATGAAGAAGACGTCAGGAGATCAAGGTGGGACATGGATCTTTATAAATGACATCTCTATATAACACAACCAGAAGTGTCACCATCATTTACTAAAGTCAGAATTCACTGGTCATGAAAAACGACAAGGTTGTAGGCGGATGCTCTCAGGCCGGTTGTGGATATCAGAAGTGACTTCCAATGTAATTACTTCTGGGACGTCCGCCAAAGCAACAGATGTACAAAAACAAACGAATGGATGTCATATAGCAGATATCAAATGAGAATGAATGGAGCATCAGCCAGGTCTTAAAAACATATGAGCCAATATCTAGTAAGTCACTTCTCTTGGAAAGCCAAATGTCCCTTAAAGGAACCTTCTCATTTAGAAAACTCAATTGCAATAGTTTATAAGGGATGAGACAGAGTCCCGTGTTCAGGATTTTTCAATTTTTTTACAAGGAGAGTCTCTCATTCTGGAGCACTCAATGTGTGTCACGGGTGTATCATGGGTGACAGTCAGTCCTCTGGTGTCCGGCGGTAGAAGGTCGCAGTGTTTGGCTACACAAACTGCTCCCAGACATTCTCTTTTCCCTTCCGTGGAGTAACTAGAAACCTATGTATCTTCTCTGTTTGGGGTAAACCCCTTTCCTTTTAGGACCCTGTGGATATCCTCACTTCTCAGCTCTTAATCCTCATCATTACCCCTTGTGTCCTTAAATACCTGCATTTCCCCATGGTGTTTGCTGGTGATAGAGTTATATTTCTATAGGGTTTGAGTGCAAGCAGTTGGCTTGTATTCATCTGAAGAAACATTGTTGTGTGTTGCTGTTCCTCTCCATGAGTCATCTTGATGATAAGTTTCTCATTTACTTTCCTGTTTGTGTTCCCTGTGTGTTCTTTACATCTTATTGGGCATGACTAAGTGCTCATCCCATCCGTCACTTACCTAGGACCCAGTTCAGGGTCAGTCAAGGCCAGGTATCCTACTCGGCGCATAGGTGCAGAACCTATCTAGAGTGGTCAGGAGAGCCAGGGGCCAACAGAAGGTTTGATCAGGGGTTACCATCTCCCCCTTCCCTAAATAAAGTGTTTCCTTCTTCCCTTTCCTCCCTTCTCACCGTTTACTTGGGATTTTCCCATACCTAATGTAACAATGTGTCCATGGATTACATGGACAGTTATGGATTTAAGTGGAAATAGTCTAATGATAGGAGAACTTAGAAGAAAAATAAGAACATGATAGAAGTCCAAGATCGCAGTAGAACATCAGACCTGACAAACGTTACAGAACTGACGCGTTTCAGACCTGCATTCTAGGTGTAATTCCAAAACCCAAGAGGAGCATAAATGGGACCCCCTAAACACCAATGTAAGATCTATAACAGATTTTCTAGAGATCGGGCTTTTTTGAAGTTCAGGGGGACTAGGTAAGTATACGTTTTTGGCTTATTTATACAGTTAGGTCCAGAAATATTTGGACAGTGACACAAGTTTTGTTATTTTAGCTGTTTACAAAAACATGTTCAGAAATACAATTATATATATATATATATATATATATATATGGGCTGAAAGTGCACACTCCCAGCTGCAATATGAGAGTTTTCACATCCAAATCGGAGAAAGGGTTTAGGAATCATAGCTCTGTAATGCATAGCCTCCTCTTTTTAAAGGGACCAAAAGTAATTGGACAAGGGACTCTAAGGGCTGCAATTAACTCTGAAGGCGTCTCCCTCGTTAACCTGTAATCAATGAAGTAGTTAAAAGGTCTGGGGTTGATTACAGGTGTGTGGTTTTGCATTTGGAAGCTGTTGCTGTGACCAGACAACATGCGGTCTAAGGAACTCTCAATTGAGGTGAAGAAGAACATCCTGAGGCTGAAAAAAAAAGAAAAAATCCATCAGAGAGATAGCAGACATGCTTGGAGTAGCAAAATCAACAGTCGGGTACATTCTGAGAAATAAGGAATTGACTGGTGAGCTTGGGAACTCAAAAAGGCCTGGGGGTCCACGGATGACAACAGTGGTGGATGATCGCCGCATACTTTCTTTGGTGAAGAAGAACCCGTTCACAACATCAACTGAAGTCCAGAACACTCTCAGTGAAGTAGGTGTATCTGTCTCTAAGTCAACAGTAAAGGAAAGACTCCATGAAAGTAAATACAAAGGGTTCACATCTAGATGCAAACCATTCATCAATTCCAAAAATAGACAGGCCAGAGTTAAATTTGCTGAAAAACACCTTATGAAGCCAGCTCAGTTCTGGAAAAGTATTCTATGCACAGATGAGACCAAGATCAACCTGTACCAGAATGATGGGGAGAAAAAAGTTTGGAGAAGAAAGGGAACGGCACATGATCCAAGGCACACCACATCCTCTGTAAAACATGGTGGAGGCAACGTGATGGCATGGGCATGCATGGCTTTCAATGGCACTGGGTCACTTGTGTTTATTGATGACATAACAGCAGACAAGAGTAGCCGGATGAATTCTGAAGTGTACCGGGATATACTTTCAGCCCAGATTCAGCCAAATGCCGCAAAGTTGATTGGACGGCGCTTCATAGTACAGATGGACAATGACCCCAAGCATACAGCCAAAGCTACCCAGGAGTTCATGAGTGCAAAAAAGTGGAACCTTCTGCAATGGCCAAGTCAATCACCAGATCTTAACCCAATTGAGCATGCATTTCACTTGCTCAAATCCAGACTTAAGACGGAAAGACCCACAAACAAGTAAGACCTGAAGGCTGCGGCTGTAAAGGCCTGGCAAAGCATTAAGAAGGAGGAAACCCAGCGTTTGGTGGTGTCCATGGGTTCCAGACTTAAGGCAGTGATTGCCTCCAAAGGATTCGCAACAAATATTGAAAATAAAAATATTTTGTTTGGGTTTGGTTTATTTGTCCAATTACTTTTGACCTCCTAAAATGTGGAGTGTTTGTAAAGAAATGTGACAATTCCTACAATTTCTATCAGATATTTTTGTTCAAACCTTCAAATTAAACGTTACAATCTGCACTTGAATTCTGTTGTAGAGGTTTCATTTCAAATCCAATGTGGTGGCATGCAGAGCCCAACTCGCCAAAATTGTGTCACTGTCCAAATATTTCTGGACCTAACTGTACTTTTCTTCCTGAGTCTTCCCTCTGGAGTGCAATGTAAAAGCATAATTGTGGTGCGACTGATCACTGCTAGACAAGTCAGGCCATTACCTGACACCTCTGTATATACTCTGTGTACACAGCTAACATTTACTTTATTGATGTCTTATCGGGCCCGATCCTCACCATCGGTTTACTACAGGAGGCGGCTCGCACGCAGCTCTTGGCAGACATACAAGGTAAATATTCCACTCCTCTATCCAGTTCTATCTTCTTTTCATTCCCGTAATAATAAGTAAAATGGAAACAGTGTGTAAGGCTTTAGACTAAATTCTCGGACACGATTATAGAGATTTGACAGAGAAAATGTCACAGTAGGTACGGGGGAGTACCAAGCAAACGGTGAAAGGTAAGAAAAGGGGATACCTGCGTCTAGGGAAGGGGGAGATGGTGACCCCTGACCGAACCTACTGCTGGTCCCTGGTGTCCCTCACCACCCTAGATAGGTTCTGCACCTATGCACCGAGCCGGATACCTGACCCTAGGTATCCCTAGTGCTGGGCCCTGAGGTCCCTCACCACCCTAGATAGGTTCCTCACCTATGTGCCGAGCCGGATACCTGACCCTAGGTATCCCTAGTGCTGGTCCCTGGGGTCCCTCACCACCCTAGATAGGTTCTGCACCTATGCACCGAGCCGGATACCTGACCCTAGGTATCCCTAGTGCTGGGCCCTGAGGTCCCTCACCACCCTAGATAGGTTCCTCACCTATGTGCCGAGCCGGATACCTGACCCTAGGTATCCCTAGTGCTGGTCCCTGGGGTCCCTCACCACCCTAGATAGGTTCCTCACCTATGTGCCGAGCCGGATACCTGACCCTAGGTATCCCTAGTGCTGGTCCCTGGGGTCCCTCACCACCCTAGATAGGTTCCACACCTATGCGCTGAGCCGGATACCTGACCCTAGGTATCCCTAGTGCTGGTCCCTGGGGTCCCTCACCACCCTAGATAGGTTCTGCACCTATGCACCGAGCCGGATACCTGACCCTAGGTATCCCTAGTGCTGGGCCCTGAGGTCCCTCACCACCCTAGATAGATTCCGCACCTATGCGCTGAGCCGTACGCCTGACCCTAGGTATCCCTAGTACTGGGCCTTAAATAGGGAACGGGTAGGATGAGCTCTTTGTAAACCCCACTAAACACTAGAGAAGACACAAGAAGGACAAAAAGGGGGAAAAGCATAAACTACTTATCCACAGTTGACTCAGGCAGAAGTTCAGCAAAGTTTCATCAACGATACCACAGATGAGTACAAGCCACCTGCTTGCAACCAGGGCTTGAAGGAACGGAAAATATCACCAGCACCAGTCCAGGGAAGAAGGGAGTATTTAAGCACAAGGGGAATACTGATAATCAGCAGCTGGACGTAAGGAAAGCTCTACTGAGTCTTAAGGGGAAGGAGATGAAAACCTAGCAGGAAAAATACCTAGTACAATGAATACTGACAGCAGGAACAATAGAAAGTCAGGGAGCATTTTGCGCATCCAAACGTTGTGACCTTCTATTGCCAGAAACCACATGACTGTTTTGTCACCTGTGACACATCCGTGATAGAAAACATGAATTTTGCATCTCAAATATAGCTGTGAAGCCCCACAGGTGTTGTATCGGTGCATACCTTCAGGGACTCCACGTAGCTGGTGCTGGTCACAGGTAGGGAATCTTCAGTTTTGATCGTGACGCCACTCTCAGTATTGCGGTCAGTGGAGACCGCCACTGCAGGTTAGGGGACGCCTGGGGCTGATGGTGGGTGCAGTCGGATATAGTAGCCTCCTGAGAGTGAGGCAAGCCCCAGGGCCCGGTGTGAGTTTGTAGTACCACAAGTCGCAGAATGACTCAAACACAGTCCAAGAAGTCTTTTAACGTGTTTACTCACTGTTTGGAGGTCACGGTGAGATGCCCGGGCGACACTGTGATAACCAGGTGGAACCAGGAATTCCAGGAGGCCGTTCTGAGGGTAGCTGTCCACTCGCCTTCCTTGCACTCTTTCTGTTTTAGGAGGATCCTTTGCTTGAAGCGTGGTAGGACCCCTCCAGGGAAGCTGCTACCACCCTGCTCCCCTCTCTCTGGCTCGTCTGCCGGCAGCGTGGCCTTGGTGGGATGGCTTCTGGCCCTGTCCCCTTATGGGCCTGGTGTGCTGCTTGGCTCAAGCTCTGTGTAGTCGTGGTGAGGGCATGAAGTACCCCCCCAACCTGTAGGTTAAGCAGCTCTGGATGATCTGCTGCCTGTTCTGGGGACCTAGTTCCCCTTGTGTGCTCGGATACTGGGATCTCCGTACTCAGCCACCCCTCTTTCTCTGGATGCTCTTCAGGCCGACCCACAGTACTCCGTTCTCCTCCGCTTTCAGCTACAGCACTCCTCAGGACCTGTCTGCACGGGAGCTTCTCTGCCCCCCCTCCATACACTTCAACTTCTTCCTCTCGACTCTCTCACTTCCTCTCTCTCTCTCTCTGCCCTGCTTCCTAGCAACCAGCCCCTGAACACACCCCTAGCTGGGAATTGAAAGTTAACTCCTTCTGGCTACTCAAGGGTCCCCTCTGGTGATGTGGGAGGCCTGATCACTATATGTTTGTGTGTGCACCTCATCCTGGCCTTTGGAAATTACCTGGAAGCATTGTCCCCGCATGGGTGCAATACTCTGTGGTGCCTGACCAGGTCAGGGGCGCCACATTCCCCCTTAGTTATCATCAGCACGTCCTCGGGCTGCAAAGACAAGAGAAAAAGGTAAATACAAACTTTTCCCACACAGGGGCAATTATTTACATTTAAACATGCCAGGTACCATTCCACCACCAACCACCCACATGTCCGAACCCACCCAAAAACCTCCAGGAGGTAGGTCACCGGTCCTTTTGGTAACCAGGTCTGGGCCATCACATTCCCCAGACCTTTCCTCCAATCTTCCTCTCCTGAGGGGAGTGGTGTAAGGTAGGCCCCATAAACAGGCGTACCCGCTTCCGAGTGTTGGAGGGCAGGCCCCATAAACAGGCGTGCCCCCTTGTTGGTGCAGAGCCATGCCCCTCAACAGGCAGACTCTGGGGTTGGTACCAAGAAGGCAACTTTTTACAATGCAAAGTTTGTGGTTAAAGCCAGTTCATAACCAGTGGTCTAACATTTTAAGAAGGTCTCACAATAGTCCTTGTGGGCACATTTCGCTTAAACGTTGCTTAACTATAAACAGGTTAAACATTACATTTCATACAGTCACTTTGAACTAAACTGTACTTTGTCTATAGCGTAATGGGAGCTGACCAAAGTTGCTGCGGGTTGATCTACGCAGTACTATACTGTCATCTGTCTGAGGTTGTGTCCTCCCACCCGATGTATGTGTCTCAATGTGAATTCTGGATGTACTGGGTACTGATACCAATGCGTGGTTTTCTGCTTCAGCTACATTTGGCACTTCTAGGTTCTGAACAGGTGCTTCTAGGTCTCCTACTTCTCTAGATTGAGTGAATGTAATGACTGGAATAACAACTGCTCCATTGTATTGAGGCCAACTTGCTGGAAAATCTCCAAGCGCAGTATGGATCATCCTTTCTTTTGGTTCCTGAACTGGCAAAGGGTTGGGAATTTCTTCAGGGATTCTTAGTTGTTCAGGACATTTCTTTAGGCGATCTCTAGAAACGACAGCTGTTGTTTTTCCTCCATCTTTGCTGATAAGGCATGTCTTTTCATTGCTAAGCATCGATGGTAACACAGTATAGGGTTCTTCTTCCCAGTGATTGTCAAGTTTATGACGCCTTCTCTTTCCCTTGAGAACTATATCTCCTGGCATCAAAGGAACAGCAGGTGCTTTTCGATTGTAGGCCTTTTCTTGTTTCTCACGCTGCTGAGTCAGGCTTCGCTCCACACACTCTTGTACTTTCTTGTATTGGGCTTGGCGGTTGGAATCCCAATCAGCACCTTGTAGATGGTCTTCAGGGGTCTCAACTCCCATTTCCAGATCTACTGGCAATCTCCCTGGTCTGGCCCTCATCAGGTATGCCGGTGTGCAGTTCGTGGAACTCACAGGGATGTTGTTATACATGTCCACTAGATCGGGTAGTTTTTCTGGCCACTGACTTCGTTCCTCCAATGGGAGCGTCTTCAGAAGATCGAGAATGATGTGGTTCATCTTCTCACACATGCCATTGGTCTGAGGATGGTAAGGCGTAGTACGGATCTTCTGGCAGCCGTACAGGTTACAAAACTCCTTAAACACTTCAGCTTCAAAGGCTGGTCCTTGGTCAGTGAGCACTTGATCTGGATAGCCATGTGGTCGACAGAAGTGTGTCTGGAAAGCTTTGGCTGCAGTTTGACCTGTCAAGTCCTTGACTGGTACTACCACCAGGAATCTGGAGTAGTGGTCAACCATAGTGAGAGCGTAGTTGTAGCCTTGTCTGCTGGGTGCCAACTTTACATGGTCCAGGGCCACGATCTCCAGAGGCCGTTTAGTTTGGATGGGCTGGAGTGGTGCTCTCTGGCGGTGCTGGTCTTTTCTTCTAAGATTGCAAGGCCCGCAGTTTCGACACCACTTCTCTAGGGCAGATCTCATGCCCACCCAGTAGAATCTTACTTTAAGTAGGGCCTCCAGTTTCTTCCAACCAAAATGGCCTGCACCATTGTGATAGGCTTCTAGCACCATCCTCGTATCCTTCTGTGGTACAATCACTTGCCACACCTTCTCATGCGTCCTCGGGTCAATGATGCTCCTGTAAAGTTTGTCTTGATAGATGAATAATCGACCCCTCTCCTTCCATAGGTACTGTGCCTCAGGTGGGGCTCCTTTGTCAAGGCTGGCGCCAGGCTGGCTGATCAGTTTCTTTACCAAGCCTACCGCTGGATCATTTTCCTGGGTCTCCTTCCAGTTGTAGTGAGGTAGTGGGTTCAGGGTCACCTCTTGGCGGTTGGCACGCGACTGCCGACACTGTTTTGCTCCATGGCGATGGAACGCTGGCAGCTCAATCTCTTCAAGATCATCTTCATCTTCACCCTCGTCTGCTAGGTGAGGCATCCTGGACAGAGCATCTGCGTTGCCGTTCTTGCGGCCAGCTCGATACTTGACAGTAAAGTCATAATTCGCCAGTCGGGCTACCCAACGCTGCTCCATGGCACCCAATTTAGCAGTATCCAAGTGAGTCAGGGGGTTGTTGTCCGTGAAGACAGTGAATTTGGTGGCTGCCAGGTAGTGCTTGAACCGCTCTGTGATAGCCCATACCATGGCCAGGAACTCTAGCTTGAATGAGCTATAATTCTCCGGGTTTCTTTCAGTAGGCCTGAGCTTCCTGCTGGCGTAAGCAATCACACGCTCTTTGCCTCCCTGCACCTGTGAAAGCACTGCTCCCAGTCCCACATTACTGGCATCTGTGTACAGTACGAATGGCAGACCGTAGTCAGGGTAGGCTAGGATCTCTTCACCCGTCAAGGCCCCTTTCATTTGTCTGAAGGAGTGTTCTTCTGCTTCTCCCCAGTGAAATGGCGGGCCGGAGATCTTTCCTTTCTTCTTTGGGTGGCCTACCAGGAGCTCTTGCAAAGGCGCTGCCATTTTCGTGTAGCCCTTGATGAACCTTCGGTAGTAGCCTACCAAGCCAAGGAACTGACGTACCTCCCGGACGGTAGTAGGTGTGGGCCATTCCTGGATGACTGTGACCTTCTCTGGGTCCGGTGCTACTCCTTCTGCACTGACCACGTGACCTAGGTACTGGACCTTTGGCTTCAGTAAATGGCACTTGGATGGTTTCAGCTTCATTCCATATCGGGATAGTGCTTCAAAGACTTCAGCCAGGTGTTTCAGGTGGTCCTCGTAGGTCTTGGAGTACACGATGACATCATCCAGGTAGAGCAGGACGGTTTCAAAGTTGAGGTGCCCTAGGCAGCATTCCATAAGCCTCTGGAAGGTCCCGGGGGCATTGCAGAGTCCAAATGGCATGCTGTTGAACTCACAGAGGCCCATTGGGGTGGTGAAGGCCGTCTTCTCCCGATCTTCTTCTGCTACAGATACTTGCCAGTAGCCACTAGTAAGATCTAGGGTAGAAAAGTAGTTAGAGGCTTTCAAGGCAGCGAGGGATTCCTCTATCCTTGGCAAAGGGTAGGCATCCTTGTGTGTTATCTGATTTATCCGTCTGTAATCCACACACATCCTCATCGTGCCATCCTTCTTTCTTACCAGGACCAGGGGAGCCGCCCAGGGGCTACAACTGTCCCTTATGACGCCTGCCTCCTTCATGTCCTTCAGCATGTCCTTTGTGCGTTGGTAATGGGCTGGTGGAATAGGCCTATGTCTTTCCTTAATGGGAGGATGACTGCCTGTGGGTATGTGATGTTGCACCCCTTTGATCCTACCAAAGTCTAGTGGGTTCTTACTAAAGACCTGCTCGTATTCCTGCACGACCCTGTAAACCCCATGTTTCTGGTAGTCGGGTGTAGAGTCAGTCCCCACGTGTAGTTTCTGGCACCAATCCTCTAACTGCTTTTGGGAGGTCTCGCCCTCTTTTGAGTCAGCTTGTGTCAGGGGACCTACAGGTGTTATGGCGTCATCTGAGCATGTAAACAGTTTGGCTATGGTAGCGTACCTTGGTAGTCTGGCTTCCTCCTCCCCACAGTTCAACACTCGTACAGGCACTCGTCCCTTGTGTACATCAACTACCCCCCTGGCTGTCAGAATCGTGGGCCAGTGGTCTGAATGAGTGGGCTCTAGTACAGCCTGGTAATCTTGTCCTCTGAGACCTACCGCTGCTCTACACCACATCATCATTTCACTCCGTGGGGGTATCACAATGGGGTTAGCATCCATCACCCGTACACTACCAATCTCACCGCCAGTCTGTTTTACCTGTTGCTTCCTCAGAATGATTCGGATCTCCTTTTGCAAGGCTCTTTGCGACCTGCCGTCAGCACCTTCAACAATCTGGTGAAGCAACAACAACACTTCCCCTAGGCAATTTTCTATGACATTAGTGCCCAAAATCATTTGCGGGTTCCTTTCTCTAACATCAGTGTCCACAACAATCAGTCCTTGTCCCTTCATTTCCTGCCTTCCCACCTTTATGGTTACCTCTTTGACCCCGATCTGGTCTATAGGTTGTCCGTTGGCAGCATAGATGGTGAGGGAGGGGTCCGGTGGTCGGAGATTGCCGTCCGACCAAAACCTCCGATACAGGACATGCGGGATCGTGGTGACCTGAGAGCCGGTGTCCAATAATGCCGGGGTAGGGATCCCGTCCAAGACGATGGACAGGACAGGACGTCCACCCACGTACTGATCACAGCAGCGACTTGGGCCTGATCTTCTTAATCCTGAGGACTGGCCCTCGGCCCCAGGTTTGACTCGTTTAAAGGACAGGCCCTTGCATAGTGACCTGCCTTCTGGCAACGACGACAGATGGGTTGTCCAGCTGAGTCATAGCGATCACTGCTCCTGCCTCGAGTTGGGGGACCCCTTCTCCTCCGCATCCAAGGGACGTCCTCTGGGTTGTCGGCTAGCAGGATCTGATGAGGGACTTTGGTCTCTGAGGGCAACTGCATTGCTTTCAGGATTTGTGCGACGTCCTTAGTGAGCTGCTGCACTTGGGAGGATAGCGTACTTATGGTCTCTGCTGGCGCGTTGAGTCCTTTTGCAGTCATCAGGGCCTGCGTGGAGGATTCCGCTCCTGCAGCCGTGGAACTGGCAGGGTCTGTGTCCACAGGGGGTTGGAGTGCTTTCACTGCCCGGTCTTTCAGAATGGCAAAGTCCACGTCGGGGTGTTCTAGGGACCACAGCTTCATCTGCTTCCCATCCTCAGGAGAGCGCAGGCCCCGCAAGAATTGTTCCTTCATCATCCGGTTTCCTTCCTGATCACTGACAGGGTCCACCAGCTTGAGAGCCCGTAGTGCAGCCTGCAGCCTGAGGGCATAGTCTCTTATGCTATCTTGGGGCTTCTGCCGGCAGTTATAGAAGTCCGTCCTCAGCTCTCCCTCGGTGCGGTGTTCAAAAGCAGCTGCTAGTTTGGCAAAGATGGTCTCAACAGAGCTCCGGTCATCATTGGTCCAGGACTCAGCTTCCAATTCTGCTGCCTCAGTCAATTGTCCCAGCACCACAGCGGCCCTCTGTTTACCAGTCATCGCGTGCATGTCTAGCAGGGTGTTGATCTTTTTCTTAAACCCGGTCAGCGTGTCTATTTTACCGGCGTATTGAGGCAGCCATTGCGCCCCTGGGGCATACAACAAGGACACTGGCATTATGGGGGCGACCTCGGCCGGCGCAGCTGCGACCGCGGCACCGGCACCAGGCGCTGCGGCGTCCAGCGCGACAGGGGCTGGCATCGCTTGGGCTGCGTCGCCCTGACCAGGGGCATTACCTCCTGCAGCGTCCATTTTTCTTCAGAAATCTGCGCGCTCCCTTTCCACTTCCTGGGTCAGAACGCTCTCTGAATTGTGGGGATTCTGGGGCGGCCACACCTCTTCGTGGGCGGTGCTCTTCTCCCTCGCGCGGGCTGCAGCGCGCGCTTTTGAAGATGGCAATATGGCGGCGGTTCAATTTTTGCGGTCGGACCTCTGAGGCACACGGTCACCTGTCTGAACAGGTCTAGTCCTTATCCTGTTCGTGACGCCAGAAGATGTGAAGCCCCACAGGTGTTGTATCGGTGCATACCTTCAGGGACTCCACGTAGCTGGTGCTGGTCACAGGTAGGGAATCTTCAGTTTTGATCGTGACGCCACTCTCAGTATTGCGGTCAGTGGAGACCGCCACTGCAGGTTAGGGGACGCCTGGGGCTGATGGTGGGTGCAGTCGGATATAGTAGCCTCCTGAGAGTGAGGCAAGCCCCAGGGCCCGGTGTGAGTTTGTAGTACCACAAGTCGCAGAATGACTCAAACACAGTCCAAGAAGTCTTTTAACGTGTTTACTCACTGTTTGGAGGTCACGGTGAGATGCCCGGGCGACACTGTGATAACCAGGTGGAACCAGGAATTCCAGGAGGCCGTTCTGAGGGTAGCTGTCCACTCGCCTTCCTTGCACTCTTTCTGTTTTAGGAGGATCCTTTGCTTGAAGCGTGGTAGGACCCCTCCAGGGAAGCTGCTACCACCCTGCTCCCCTCTCTCTGGCTCGTCTGCCGGCAGCGTGGCCTTGGTGGGATGGCTTCTGGCCCTGTCCCCTTATGGGCCTGGTGTGCTGCTTGGCTCAAGCTCTGTGTAGTCGTGGTGAGGGCATGAAGTACCCCCCCAACCTGTAGGTTAAGCAGCTCTGGATGATCTGCTGCCTGTTCTGGGGACCTAGTTCCCCTTGTGTGCTCGGATACTGGGATCTCCGTACTCAGCCACCCCTCTTTCTCTGGATGCTCTTCAGGCCGACCCACAGTACTCCGTTCTCCTCCGCTTTCAGCTACAGCACTCCTCAGGACCTGTCTGCACGGGAGCTTCTCTGCCCCCCCTCCATACACTTCAACTTCTTCCTCTCGACTCTCTCACTTCCTCTCTCTCTCTCTCTGCCCTGCTTCCTAGCAACCAGCCCCTGAACACACCCCTAGCTGGGAATTGAAAGTTAACTCCTTCTGGCTACTCAAGGGTCCCCTCTGGTGATGTGGGAGGCCTGATCACTATATGTTTGTGTGTGCACCTCATCCTGGCCTTTGGAAATTACCTGGAAGCATTGTCCCCGCATGGGTGCAATACTCTGTGGTGCCTGACCAGGTCAGGGGCGCCACATAGCCATCAATGCCTCTTCCTCAAAACCTTACTAAATGAAAAGAGCTTAATTTTCCTAAGGCCCCCTTCACACGCACGTGTCTCTGGTACGTGCTAGGTCCGTTTCCGCATGTACCGGAGACACGGGCACATGTATACCCATTAAAATCAATGGGTTTATGTGCACGCACGTGTTCAGCCATTGGCCCGTGCCTCCGTGTGGAGCAGACGTGTGCCCGTGTGATCCATACGGAGGCATGCCATTTTTCTCCGGCAGCACGGGTGTCACGCGGCCCGCACCCGTACCACACGGATGTAGTGTGGATGCGGACCCACGTGACATGCGCCAGAGAAACACACGTGTCATTGTTAAAATAAAAAAACACAAACTCACCTCCACCGTCCCTGTAGTCTCTACCGCGCCTGTCACCGGCATCCGACCCCAGTGAATTTGAACAACGCATCTTCCTCACTGGGGGCCGGAAGCAGCGTCAGCGGGGCGTGGCCTGTGCCGGACGCTGTCAGTCAGCACCACAGACAGCTCCAGAAGAATCAGGTAAGGCAGGACTATCCGTTCTCAGTGTGTTATTACGTATAGCACACGGAGAACAGGAATGTGCCACAAACACGGCACACGGGGAGCAAACCACCCCTTTAATACGTCCGTGAAAAAATGGTTCGTTTTTTTCACGTACATGTGAAGGGGGCCTTAAGCAGTGTTCCAAATCTTCAGCATAGTCATAGCTTTATAGCGATTCTTTCAGCATTATGATTATTAGCTTTGCTGTAGGTGTTTGTAAAAGTCACCTCCCCTTACACCTTAATTTTACCAGGTTGGGAAAGATGAAGTAATAAAACCACTGTTCGTCGCCCTCAATAGTTATCTGGGCGGAGCTGCCGTGATGAAGAGCCCGCCTGTATGCAGCAGGTTGTGCACAGCGTATGGAGTTCATCCTTCCGTATAGTGGAGGTTCTCAGTTATTGCAGCTTAGCTCCCATTCATTTCAATGGAAGTAGAGTTGCAGTACCCAAGAATGGCCACTAGGCGGTGTACTGAGCTGGGCTATACCGACTTCATCTACTGTGAGAATTCAGCAAAGACTTAACTTGCCAACATCTGATGGGTGGAGGTGTCGGGTGCTGGACCTCAACTGATCTGATACTGATGAAGATATGCTGTCGATATTAAATTCCTTTGTTGCGCAGCAATGATAATGTTGCGCCGGACCTATTCATCAGAAGAGAGGCTAAATGGATGTTCAAAGTGATATCGACACGATTGGGCTAGGGAACACCTGGCGTGCAGTGCAACACACAAGGGAAAAATCAGGGAAGGCCCTGGCAATAGGGAGAGGGATCACCACCTTGCACTCACCTGTGATTGATCCCTGAGTTCCCTAACGTCCCTTGACGGGTCCTTCCCCCCTGCGCCATCAAGTGTCTAGGCCCTCGCTGATCCTGACTAGTGAGAAGGTCAGCCAGATAATAGTCCCACTACTACAATAAAACAACACATCGAAAGTAAGACAAACTGGGTGGGGTAAGACACAACAAATAACTCTCCTAGGTTTCTTCAGCAGGAACTTCACAGCTGCAACTGAAATGACACCTCAGCTAATCCAGAGATGGGCTCCTTCAAAGTGGTCAGTATAGAGATTCTATCACCGACACGGAGAAAAGCCAGGAGTGGGTAAATATAGCAGAAGGGCGTGATAACAAGATGCCACAGCTATGAGTAATCTCAGCCAGACAGGAAAGCGTCCTTAACTCTTTCATTGTCAATGAAAGAAAATCTGCTCCAACACAAGATGTAACCTGTGAACGCAACAGATATCTGTTGTAGTCAACTCTCTGCTGTGAGCCTTGGGAAGAGCCACTCATTATTTAAACTCCCAGAAGCTACTTCTAGCTGCCAGTTATAGTTTGTAGCTACCTTGGTCTGTTGCTTCTCTAGTTATAGCAAGCGTTATTTTCTGGTGTTTTGTTCCTGACCTTGGCTTGTATTTTGACTACCTGACAGTCTCTTGATTTTGTTCCTGACTTTGACCTCCTGGTAACAACAAGGCTTTATGACTCTTCTCTCTGCCATACCGCTCCATCGGCCAGCAGTCACCCCGTGGATATAACATAGGGGGCCCAATCCCTATATAGGGGATGAAGTGTAAATGCCAAGGTACCCAGGACCAGCTAAACAGAGTACCATGTGCAAAACCTATTTATTGAAGCCCTATTAGGAGCTGCCAGGCTACCAGGGTCAGCGCTCAGTTACACTCAGTATTTGTCCTCTAACATTCACATATGTCGCTTCCATGATTCAATTGTTTCCTGCTACCTGTGTGGAATTACGTTAATCGTTTCTCCACCTGCAATGACATCCGGAGTTTCCTTTATTCCTTCATAAAAGTCCCTATCAGACGATTACATTGTGTTCTAATAACAGAAAACAGGAACAACATGCCGCCCTTATACCAAAAAAGTCCTTAGCATTTTGCATTTGGAATGCTTTTGTCACGGCTCCACTGTGCGGAGCATTTTGCATTTGAATATGCTCTGTTATGTATCTTGTGCACTTGCTGACAGGTTGTCTTTCAGCACTAGGGTCCACACTCACCATAATGACAACAGCAGCACAATGAGACCTGAGAACTAGCAACGTTAGGAACTCGTTGCCCAGGCACCTCCCTTAAGGGAAGGTGCCTTAAATACCACTCTCAGCTGACGTGAGGGGCACTTCCGGGCCAAGGCGTACTTGCACTTTAAGAAAAGGATTGTGGTGGCATGCACAACCTACGGGCATTCCCAGAAGGCCTGTGCGATGTGTGCAGGCACCGGCAGATGGCAGCATGAACTGAAAATGGGGTAACCACCGCAGGACAACTAGGAAGGTGAGAGAACCGACTGCCAGGGAAGAGGGACAGGACAACAATGTGGGTATGTGACGCCCTGACCAGCCAGGTAGTCACAGAAAGAGTTAAACCTCCTTGGTACCACCTGATCACACACTGGTACAGTGAGGCAGCCGCCCCCTCCCCCCAGTGTAACAAAAAGGGCAGGAGGGGAGGAGTTGAGTCAGTCGGTGGAAGGTGAGAGGAAGGAAAGCAGACAAGGGCTGCAGCTCTTGTGCTGCTGGGGAAGTGGAGCAAGGAAAAGGCAGAGTCTTGGAGCTGAAGTGGAGAGTAGGCTCAGGGGTACCCGTAGTGGACCGGGGCAGGGTAGTGGCTCGCCGGTAGTGTGCACGGGACCCCGGACTTGGGCAGAGGGAGGATTTCACCCGTCCGAAACGGAGAAGGTGACTCATAGCTGGAGTGCAGGGGAGATAGAGGGCCCTGCTTCTTGTACCGGGTGTCGGATCCGAACACCACCGTACCAAAGGCCTACGGACCCCGGCAATTTCTGGTTAAGTGCTGGACTCTGTGTTTCCTGACCCTACACATGAAAACAGCCTCATCCAACACCAGGACAACCGAACTGTGAGTTTCCTGCTCCCTGCAATCCCTGCCACCACCACAACTCCCAATTGGGCCCCAGGACTACACATCCCCTACCCGTGGAGGGGATTCCACCTTGCTGCCCCACACCATCAGTCCCGGGCACGGTCCCCAGAGGCAGCGGCGGTGCCACCATCTCATCACCGCAACCCACGGGTGGCGTCACAGACAATCTCCATTTACATATTCCCCTTTTGTTGTGGAGCCTGGGATCACAGACCGGGTCACGCCACCGTGATACCTCTAGAAGCGACCCCATTGGTCCGGCTCTGAGTACCCCCTATCCGTGGGTGACACAGGGATACCATTAGAATTGGGCTCAGGAGAGACAACTAGCCGCCTCCATTACAGGAGAAAACAAGAATACAAAAACCTAATTAAATAATAAAATATTCTCTAACGTCTTTTAGAACTTTATGGGGAACAGCCCAAACCCAGCGGCAGCCTTTGCCCCGGTGACCCCAAAAATATACATAACTGAAATGTAGTTTAGCTAAGAGGAGAGAGATTATATACTTTTCCCAACATGTTCATTCTCTGTGTGGCCTATAGAAGATATAGGGAAAAACATCAGTGGTGGCTCGACTGCTAAAACGACCGGAAATGTTCTGCCGCAGACTATTAAAGGTGTCGTGTGCACTTAGCCTGAAAAACTCTTGGAAAACTCTTCCAAATCACTATTACGGAAAATATTGTGAGTTTTTTCAGCTTTTCCTTTTATCCTGAAGAGGTTTTGAAAATCTCCTGCTGGAAAAAAAGAAGTAGGCTATGTCCACACGGAGTCTTTTCCACTGTTATTGGCACAAATTTTTGTGGATTTTTGCATTTTTTTCCACAGGATTTGGAGAGTTTCCACTTAGTTTCTGCTCAGTTTCCGATCCAAAACCTCCTCAAAACGCTCGGTAGGCACAAAGCCTTGTGCATGTCACTTTTTTTGGAGCTGTATCTGTGCTGCCCCCGTGGTAGCAGCCGGGCTGCTCGGATCTTGGTTCTCAGTGGCTCGAGGGTCTCCGGACCCGGGGGTTGTGCGACCACTCAAATGAAGGGGGTTATTTACAAGGGATTTTACAGAGTTTGTGACGCCGCCCGTGGTATGTGGTAATTAGGAGGACCACCGCTGCAGTTGGGAGTACCCGGGGGTGATGGAATGGGGCAGCCAGGTGTTGTGACCCTCCATGGGTAGGGGCGATACCCCGGGGCTCAGTGATCGAAGGGGAGTACCGTTGTATGCAAGGGGGTCACTGTGGTACTACTCACTCAGTCCATTAAGCTGACACCGACAACTGGTCAAACAAGTCTCTGGATGCCTTTGCAACTAAAGGGGAGCTTAGTTCGGGTCTCGTCCCCAATGGTGCTTCCTGGTGATCCGTGACCTGCCTCCTGGCACTAAGGCGTACTTTGCACATTGCAACATCGCTACTGCGATATCGTCGGGGTCAAATCGAAAGTGACGCACATCCGGCGCCGGTAACGACGTCACAACGTGTAAAGCCTAGATGCGCCGATAAACGATCGCAAAAGCGTCGTAAATCGGAGATCTGTGTAGCGTCGGCCATTTTCATAATGTCGCTACATCGGGTGATACGATGTTGTTCCTCGTTCCTGCGGCAGCACACATCGCTGTGTATGACACCGCAGGAGCGAGGAACATCTCCTTACGTGCCTCCACCGGCTATGCGGAAGGAAGGACGTGGGCGGGATGTTTACGTCCTGCTCATCTCCGCCCCTCCGCTTCTATTGGCCGCCTGCCGTGTGACGTCGCTGTGACGCCGCATGACCCATCCCCTTAGGAAGGAGGCGGGTCGCCGGCCAGAGCGACGTCGCAGGGCAGGTAAGTGCGTGTGAAGCTGCCGTAGCGATAATGTTCGCTACGGCAGCTATCACACGATATCGCATGTGCGACGGGGGCGGGTACTATCGCGCTCGGCATCGCTAGCATCGGCTAGTGATGTCGCAGCATGCAAAGTACCCCTAAGTTTACTTCTTTGGTGGTCCCGGTAGTGTGAAACTTGCCGGGCCCCGCTCCCCACTATGGCTAAGTGTGGGAGCTTGTTCTCAGGGCTCACGCTTGGGATTTTCTAAACTGTTTTGAATTGGAAAGTCCTATCCCCCTCGTTGCGCTAATGCCTGAATTTTGGAGCGGGTGGGAATGGATCTTGAAGACTCCGTTATCCTCGGGTAAATTATCGGGTTGCCTGAAGCTACTCCCCGACCTAGGGTCCACGTACCTCGTCGTGCCTTTGTCCCAGCACGGTGATGGTGCAAGGCCGCCGGCTATCCTCCTCGACAGATCCGTGCCCCGTGCCACGATCCCTTGTGACCGGGGATCCAGCTCCTCTAGGCCCAGACCACCGTCTGCCACCTAGATTACTTCCCAGGAGCCCCGCTCCTGACCTCCTCTCACTTTCACTTCTCAGACCCAACTCTCTCCTCTTGACACTCCTGACCTCTCCTCTCCAACCCCCCCAAGTGGGCGACTCTATTCCACTCAAGCTGTCCACTGGTGTGTCTGGTGGGTGTGGTGCAGGGTGTATCTAGGGTTTGATTAGCTGATGAAGGCAACACCGTGTAGTTAGGGACCCTAAGCCAAGAAGGAGGTGGATACTGCACGGGAGGGCAGATTGTTCAATACCCTTTGACGACCCGATAGACCAGCGGCGTCACATATCCTGTAAGAAACCTCGCTTTGTGCAATCAAACATGTCAGGAAAAAAAACCCCTCTACCAAAATCCTTCATAATATCTTAAAAAGCGCTCCAGGAAGAGAAACATTCCTCCAAAAACTTCCCAAAGAAAAACAGTTTCTTGAAGAGGTTTCTTCTTGGTTCCAGATTCATTAGGTGTTTTGGTGGCATCAGGCTCTGTTCAGACTGCAGACCCTGACAGGCAACCTGATGTCTCCTAGTTGTTCAGCCAGAGCTGAGCATTAGCTGATACATGTGCTCTTGTGGGAGTGCTGATATTGCTGATACTCCAGCTGCAGTGTCTCCTTCTGTCCACCAGAGGGATGTCTGTTCAGTCCTAGAGGAGGATTCTGGGAGGAGAAAAGGACCGGAAGTGAGAAGCAGTGAGGGAGAGAGAGTAAGAGCGACACTGAAGTGTAGGGGCTGAATGTCCCTGCATTGGTCTCAAGTCCCTGAACTGCTCCAGACAGCCTGCTAATTGCTGTGTGAAGTAAGGCCACACAGCTAAGTGCCTATGTTCATTGATTGTTGCCAGGGAGAGGCAAAACTGTGATTGAAGCTGTTCTGCATCTGATGCCTTCCTATGAGACTATGACTTGAGCCTGAGGAGAACTGCCCCTGTGTTTTCTGGTGCCATAGAGAACTGTTGCAGAGCTGGACGCGGAGCAGATACCCCTATTCCCAGAGCCTTCCTCGACAAATACGTGTAACAGTGAGTCCTGAGCTCAGGCCTGGCCTATATCTTTTTGTTCTTGCGGACAAGTGTGCACACAGTCTCGGTAGTGGTTTTAGCGCTAAACCAGGTCTAATATATATACCATGCAGCGGTCACTGTTGCAGTACTGAATTTTACTGTTTGTATATCTTTGCTAGCAGGGGTTTAACCCCCCCGGGTAGTTTCCTATATTGATCATATGTGTGGGGGAAGGGCAGGGAATTAGAATTTCTGTTAAGATTGTTAATTGATGTGCTGGTCCAGAGACAGCTCCTTAATACACCCAGTGATTTACACCTTCTAGTGCTTCCAGAAGTTCCTGGATAGTAAATTGTTCATGCTGGTTCTTGTCCCACTAGAATCGGTCTCTGGCCCAGCATGCTGATACTGATTTGGTAAGCGGGTGTTTGTACATTTATTGGAGTCTATATTCACTTTGCATTTTGAGGTTCTCCTCCTGTTTCCCTTACCGGGGTATAGTTTGCAGTTAAACTTAGTCTGGTTTCATTCCGTTTCGTGACCCGCTGTATCCTGGAAGTAAACTCTCGATATCACACTCCATTCCTCAGTCCTGCAGGAGTTAATTCCTGCTGACCCGGGGAACTCCGCTAGGAGCTCAGATTGCTAATTACGAAACACCGCCATCTCATTTCTATATAAGATTCTGGACCTTGATACTCAGCGCCACTTATGGCTTAAGAGTAGCTCCAGCGATTCCGGTCTTTGTGGTGATCAAGTTGGTGGTGATCTGTAGTTGTGATTTTGAGTGGTGTGGAAGTTCCCCTGTTGTGTGTTTACTTCCTTTCTCTTTATTCCCCTGTACACATATAGTCTCTCCTTTGTGTTTGAGTGCAGTATGTACGAGTTTTCGTTCTCCCTCGTCCATGTTGTTTCTGCAGGGTGTTGTTACTGTGTATCCTGGCCCACCCCAAGGGTGTGGGAGAGGGGTAGTAAGATCAGGGCTCGGAAAGGTGTCAGGGTCATACTGGAGGCTCGGACCTGGCTACCATCAAGTCTACATCTGAGATAAGGGACAGCGCAAAGTCTCAAGTCTGAGAGCCAGCCTAGGAACCCCTGTTATGTCATTTCATACCTCGTGTCAAAAACTCAGTGTGAACATATCCATTAGGATATGTACAGAGAATAGATTTGAGGCCATAAAAAACTGTTTTCTAGTGAAAAGTGCTTCAGGAAACTGTCCTTTTTTTGAGAACTTTATGGAACAAAAATAGAATAAAAAAATGTTTTGAAAAATAACAAAAATATTTCTATTAAAAATTGTATAAACTGAACCAATACATTATTATAACATTCTTTATACAGAAAAGGTTTTCTGGTGTTTTGCCAGTAAAATGTTCCCTGCACCATGTACAGATGTCCAACGGGGTGACTTCCCCAGCAGAGGAATATGCCGGTTACAGGAAAATAAGCCTGGCCTCTGTATCGCAGGGATTTTATAGAAACAGACTCACCATTGTTCAGTTTTTAAGAGGAAACTTATAAAATCAGCCTCATCTACTAAGGAGCGATTCCTGCCACTTCTGATAAATCCATTAACTTTACGCTGAACAATTTGACGTCACAAACTAAAAGGCATTTACAAAAAAGTGACAAAAAATAACTAATGGTCAAATAGTAAGAAGGAAAGCAGAAAATCACCAGGAAAAAGAAGGAACCTCTTCAGGGTAAGTGGAATGTTTAGCGATGAGCAAATCTTCTGGAATTCAAATTGGCACCATCTTTACCAAAATTTGTTAGGAAATTATATTTTGCGCAAATTGAATATTTCCCCCTCCGCAGCCCTATCTTACAGAGACAGTGACTCTCCTGCCTCACAGACACAGTGACTCTCCTGCCTCACAGACACAGTGACTCTCCTGCCTCACAGACACAGTGACTCTCCTACCTCACAGACACAGTGACTCTCCTGCCTCACAGAGACAGTGACTCTCCTACCTCACAGACACAGTGACTCTCCTGCCTCACAGACACAGTGACTCTTCTATCTCACAGAGACAGTGACTCTCCTGCCTCACAGACACAGTGACTCTCCTGCCTCACAGACACAGTGACTCTCCTGTCTCACAGGCACAGTGACTCTCCTGCCTCACAGACACAGTGACTCTCCTGCCTCACAGACACAGTGACTCTCCTGCCTCACAGACACAGACTCTCCTGCCTCACAGACAGTGACTCTCCTGCCTTACAGACACAGTGACTCTCCTGCCTCACAGACACAGTGACTCTCCTGCCTCACAGACACAGTGACTCTCCTGCCTCACAGACACAGACTCTCCTGCCTCACAGACAGTGACTCTCCTGCCTCACACACACAGTGACTCTCCTGCCTCACACACACAGTGACTCTCCTGCCTCACAGACACAGTGACTCTCCTGCCTCACAGACACAGTGACTCTCCTGCCTCACAGACACAGTGACTCTCCTGCCTCACAGACACAGTGACTCTCCTGCCTCACAGACACAGACTCTTCTGTCTCACAGACACAGTGACTCTCCTACCTCACAGACACAGTGACTCTCCTGCCTCACAGAGACAGTGACTCTCCTACCTCACAGACACAGTGACTCTCCTGCCTCACAGACACAGTGACTCTCCTATCTCACAGAGACAGTGACTCTCCTACCTCACAGACACAGTGACTCTCCTGCCTCACAGACACAGTGACTCTTCTATCTCACAGAGACAGTGCCTCTCCTGCCTCACAGACACAGTGACTCTCCTGCCTCACAGGCACAGTGACTCTCCTACCTCACACACACAGAGACTCTCCTGCCTCACACACTCAGAGACTCTCCTACCTCACAGGCAAAGTGACTCTCCTGCCTCACAGGCACAGTGACTCTCCTGCCTCACACACACAGTGACTCTCCTGCCTCACACACACAGTGACTCTCCTGCCTCACACACACAGTGACTCTCCTGCCTCACAGACACAGTGACTCTCCTGCCTCACAGACAGTGACTCTCCTGCCTCACAGACACAGTGACTCTCCTGCCTCACAGAGACAGTGACTCTCCTGCCTCACAGACACAGTGACTCTCCTGCCTCACATACACAGTGACTCTTCTGCCTCAAAGACACAGTGCCTCTCCTGCCTCAAAGACACAGTGCCTCTCCTGCCTCACAGACACAGTGCCTCTCCTGCCTCACAGAGACAGTGACTCTTCTGCCTCACAGACACAGTGACTCTCCTGCCTCACAGACACAGTGACTCTCCTGCCTCACAGACACAGTGACTCTCCTGCCTCACAGACACAGTGACTCTCCTGCCTCACCGACACAGTGACTCTTCTGCCTCACCGACACAGTGAGTCTCCTGCCTCACAGATACAGTGACTCTCCTGCCTCACAGACACAGTGACTCTCCTGCCTCACAGACACAGTGACTCTCCTGCATCACAGACACAGTGACTCTCCTGTCTCACAGGCACAGTGACTCTCCTGCCTCACAGACACAGTGACTCTCCTGCCTCACAGACACAGTGACTCTCCTGCCTCACAGACACAGACTCTCCTGCCTCACAGACACAGTGACTCTCCTGCCTCACAGACACAGTGACTCTCCTGCCTCACAGACACAGTGACTCTCCTGCCTCACAGACACAGACTCTTCTGCCTCACAGACACAGTGACTCTCCTACCTCACAGACACAGTGACTCTCCTGCCTCACAGACACAGTGACTTTCCTACCTCACAGACACAGTGACTCTCCTGCCTCACAGAGACAGTGACTCTCCTACCTCACAGACACAGTGACTCTCCTGCCTCACAGACACAGTGACTCTCCTATCTCACAGAGACAGTGACTCTCCTACCTCACAGACACAGTGACTCTTCTATCTCACAGAGACAGTGACTCTCCTGCCTCACAGACACAGTGACTCTCCTGCCTCACAGGCACAGTGACTCTCCTACCTCACACACTGAGAGACTCTCCTGCCTCACACACACAGAGACTCTCCTACCTCACAGGCAAAGTGACTCTCCTGCCTCACACACACAGTGACTCTCCTGCCTCACACACACAGTGACTCTCCTGCCTCACACACACAGTGACTCTCCTGCCTCACAGACACAGTGACTCTCCTGCCTCACAGACAGTGACTCTCCTGCCTCACAGACACAGTGACTCTCCTGCCTCACAGACACAGTGACTCTCCTGCCTCACATACACAGTGACTCTTCTGCCTCAAAGACACAGTGCCTCTCCTGCCTCAAAGACACAGTGCCTCTCCTGCCTCACAGACACAGTGCCTCTCCTGCCTCACAGAGACAGTGACTCTTCTGCCTCACAGACACAGTGACTCTCCTGCCTCACAGACACAGTGACTCTTCTGCCTCACAGACACAGTGACTCTCCTGCCTCACAGACACAGTGACTCTCATGCCTCACCGACACAGTGACTCTTCTGCCTCACCGACACAGTGAGTCTCCTGCCTCACAGATACAGTGACTCTCCTGCCTCACACACACAGTGACTCTCCTGCCTCACAGACACAGTGACTCTCCTGCCTCACAGATACAGTGACTCTTCTGCCTCACAGATACAGTGTCACTTACCTCACAGACACAGTGACTCTCCTGCCTCACAGACACAGTGACTCTCCTGCCTCACAGACACAGTGACTCTCCTGCCTCACAGACACAGTGACTCTCCTGCCTCACAGAGACAGTGACTCTTCTTCCTCACAGACACAGTGCCTCTCCTGCCTCACAGACACAGTGACTCTCCTGCCTCACAGACACAGTGACTCTTCTGCCTCACCGACACAGTGACTCTTCTGCCTCACCGACACAGTGAGTCTCCTGCCTCACAGACACAGTGACTCTCCTGCCTCACAGACACAGTGACTCTCCTGCCTCACAGATACAGTGACTCTTCTGCCTCACAGATACAGTGTCACTTACCTCACAGACACAGTGACTCTCCTGCCTCACAGACACAGTGACTCTCCTGCCTCACAGACACAGTGACTCTCCTGCCTCACAGACACAGTGACTCTCCTGCCTCACAGACAAAGTGACTCTCCTGCCTCACAGACACAGTGACTCTCCTGCCTCACAGACACAGTGACTCTCCTGCCTCACAGACACAGTGACTCTCCTGCCTCACAGACACAGTGACTCTCCTGCCTCACAGACACTGTGACTCTCCTGCCTCACAGACACTGTGACTCTCCTGCCTCACAGACACAGTGACCCTTCTTCTTTACAGGCACAGTGACCCTCCTACCTCACAGATGCAGTGCTCTGGCTGATTTCTTTGGTTTTACTGTAGTTTCTTGTATTTTCTACATACAGGGTGTGGCCACCCTTTTTGAGCTAGGGATCTCATCCTAATAGCTTTCCATGGGCAGGTTTCTGAACAGACAGGCCTGTGTCCTGCTCTGCCCTTATCGATAGTGAAGCCATTTGACACAAGGCCGTCGTCCACTGGGGGCCTGCACCCGGCTCTTTCCCCGCTATTTTTACCTGCACCGAATGAAGTAAATAAAGCACTTTGGAACATTGGATGGATTGTGCCGTGGCTCTTTCTTTCTTCTGGATCAAAATACATTTTCATATGGGGCATTGGGTTGGACGCCATCTTCTTAATTTTATGAACATAAATCACTCACACACATGGGTAAAGGTAAAGGGGAAGACACGGTCACATCCAGTTTGTCCCTGTACAGACTAAAAGACCCTATCTTCACAACTAACCACAACCTTGAATGTGGCTCCCTAAAAGGCCATCAAGCAGTTTCTCGTGCCATCTGAAGGACCAAGAAAGAGGTCTCCACACAGTACCTACAATGGGAGAGGAAAGTGCACAGGAACAAATAGGAACCTGGAGTGAGATAAGCTAGAACAAGATCAAATAAGAAGAAAGGAATCGGGTTTGGGAAGGAAAACACAACAACTCACAGCAGGCATTCACCTGGTGTGTACTTCAAAGTTAAACCCCAAAACTGAAGGGCTGGAACTCCCAGAAACAAGTCCACATAGAGATATAGCCAGCAAGGAAAAAAGTGAAAAGGTGAACATATATAACCCAACCCCGAATGTGATGGTTCAAACTGTAACAGGAAAATGAGAAACACCTGGAGAGGAGCAAACCAAGAAAGTACAACAAAGATCATAAGAACCATCAGTATTTGGATAGGGAAGAAAAGGCAATAGCCCAGCAGATAGTGGAACTGACCACGAAACCCCCGGTCACCAGATTGAATCCCCAAACGGAGACACTAAACTTCCACTCTGGGTTTTAGCAGGAATCTAGAACACATTGACCAGGGTTATCCAATCTAATCAAGCAATTTCATTTTTTGTGCTTTTATTCTATGGCATAATATAAGTCTATGGAAATCTAAAGTAAAGAGAATGTCACCAGTGCATGGAAGGAGACGACAGAGGAAGCCAAGAAGAAAAAGCAGATTTCATAGTGATATACATATGTATATACACAGACTAAACAAAAAGAATCACTTATCAAACAATACCCCGAACAACAATCCCGGAGTCATTGTTTTCCCCGGAGCATAAACACAAGGGTACATGAATGAGCGGTCACACAATACGGACCCTCCAACCGTGTGACTCCTATCAAATACTCATGTAATTGGAGAATTCATGTAAAGTATTCCCACACAACTACTTTGACCTAAATCCTGTACTAAAAAGCTCAATAGAATAATAGAATGCTAAACTTGGAGCTGGGAATGTATATATACCGTGTCATATATCTCCCTCCTTAGGCTCTGTCGTATCCTCAATCGAATAGTGATGGGCTGGCCCACAGATACCCAGAATCGGCAGGTCCAACCGGGTTTTTTTAAAAAAAAAAAACGGGGCTCGGGCCCGGAATTGATCCCAGATATCTGGCTGCACACCGGTCTCCATATACAGAGTGTCCACCCATATCCTGTCCACCGCCATTAACTTGAGAACGGCGGCAGCTATAGGCATAGAAGTGGTGTCTAGGTATAGTAAAGTAGCCATGCGCTATGCAATGAAACCACCTATAGCGCCACCTGGTGGAAAACAACGGAATTAGCATTTTTATCTTGAAAACGGAACAAGATAGAGAAAAAAAGTAAATTACAAAGTTGCAGGGCATCATCAATTCAATACGAATCGACACCTTGCATACAGAAATGCTATGATATAAAACCCATGACCCCCCCAAAACATTGAATGCTGGTCACGCATATGGCGCTCATGTAACTTTGATGCTCTTGGTGGTCCCCGTCAGCTGCAATGCACGTCTGGCCTCTGCACAGCATACTGTATCTGCTGCAATTGTGCAATATGGCAGGTGACACGTTTGCACAAGCATCTGTGATATGTCGTCGTAGGTCCTGCAATGTTGGTGGAGGGGTCGTATACACCTGCTGTTTGATGTGACCTCACAGAAAGAAGTCCAATGGGGTCAGGTCAGGTGAGCGCGGAGGCCACTCCACACAGACACCATACCCAATGACTTGTAGGAAGGTCTCCATGAGGTATCGCTTCACGTCCGCAGTCTTGTGAGTTTTACACGTTCTAATCATAGCATTTCTGCATGCAAGGTGTCGATTCGTATTGAATTGATGATGCCCTACAACTTTGTAATTCACTTTTTTTCTCTATCTCGTTCCGTTTTCTAGATAAAAATGCTAACTCCGTTGTTTTCCACTAGGTGGCGCTATAGGTGGTTTTATTGCGTAGCACATGGATACTTTATCTGCAGATGTGTTTTTCTAGAGAGTGGATGTATGTATGATTTCAACTGTATGTAAAAAAAAAAAAATGTTATAGCAAAAAGAAAGGTGAAAGAAAAAGAAAAAAAAAGTTCTGATCCCTAAATCATTCAATAACTATTCAGATAAGATATTATTTATTATCCAAAAAGACAAATAACAAAACGACCATAAAGGTTCCTGATCAAATAACAATGTGTGCAGGTCATTACTATTCAGAGAGAAATAGTACACTGCAGGGGTTTATCTCATGTAATCAGTGTTTATCATGGAAAACTGGAGCTCACAAAGAATGTCACCGCTCCTGCTGAGCAAGCTCTCTATATATACAGGTATATGGTGACACTGTGTTATCTACTGTATATACAGGTGTTATCAGTCATTGTACAGGAGGGGAGGAGGTGAGCTGTGACATCACCTATTGTGAATGGTGGAGGAGGAGGTGAGCTGTGACATCACCTATTGTGAATGGTGGAGGAGGAGGTGAGCTGTGACATCACCTATTGTGAATGGTGGATCCTGTTTTATCTACTGTATATAGAGGTGTTATCAGTCATTGTACAGGAGGATGAGGTGAGCTGTGACATCACCTATTGTGAATGGTGGAGGAGGAGGTGAGCGGTGTCATCACCTATTGTGAATGGTGGATCCTGTTTTATCTACTGTATATAGAGGTGTTATCAGTCATTGTACAGGAGGATGAGGTGAGCTGTGACATCACCTATTGTGAATGGTGGATCCTGTGTTATCTACAGTATATACAAGTGTTATCAGTCATTGTACAGGAGGGGAGGAGGGGAGCTGTGACATCACCTATTGTGAATGGTGGAGGAGGAGGTGAGCTGTGTCATCACCTATTGTGAATGGTGGATCCTGTGTTATCTACTGTATGTAGTGTTGTTATCAGTCATTGTACAGGATGAGGAGGAGGTGAGCTGTGACATCACTTATTGTGAATGGTGAATCCTGTGTTATCTACTGTATATACAGGTGTTATTAGTCATTGTACAAGAGGAGGAGGAGGTGAGCAGTGATATCACCTATTGTGAATGGTGGAGGAGGAGGTGAGCTGTGTCATTACCTATTGTGAATGGTGGAGGAGGAGGTGAGCTGTGTCATCACCTATTGTGAATGGTGGATCCTGTTTTATCTACTGTATAATAGAGGTGTTATCAGTCATTGTACAAGAGGGGGAGGTGAGCTGTGACATCACCTATTATGAATTGTGGATCCAGTGTTATCTACTGTATATAGAGGTGTTATCAGTCATTGTACAGGAGGGGAGGAGGGGAGCTGTGACATCACCTATTGTGAATGGTAAATCTTGTGTTATCTACTGTATATAGAGGTGTTATCAACCATTGTACAAGAGGTGGAGAAGGTGAGCTGTGACATCATCTATTGTGAATGGTTCAGGAGGTGAGCTGTGACATCACCTATTATGAATGGTGGATCTTGTGTTATCTACTGTATATAGAGGTGTTATCAGTCATTGTACAGGAGTGGAGGAGGTGAGCTGTGACATCACCTATTATGAATTGTGGATCCGGAGTTATCTATTGTATATAGAGGTGTTATCAGTCATTGTACAAGAGGAGGAGGAGGTGAGCTGTGACAACATATATTGTGAATGATGGATCCTGTGTTATTTATTATATATAAAGTTGTTTTCAACTATTATGGAAAAAGCAGGGGAGGTGAGTTGTGATATCACCTTTTGTGAGTGGTAAATAAATCATCAACTAAATTATAAAGCGCAGCTTCATTTTTGCATTAGAATTCCCGTCCCCCAGCATTTGAGCCTTTCAAAGTTGTGTATAAGAAAAATTGACCGAGCATTCACATGTGTTTGATTTTAAGTCAAGGTCACTGGCAGAGGAATCTGGCAGTGGCTTTATCCCCCGAAAACAAAATGATCGGTTGTTGGACTTCCAATGGTCAAATCCTTCTCTTCCTGACATCATGTGTCAAACGAGAGTCAGGAGGTCTCCATATACATTAGATACTTGGCTGATCCCCCCCAAATCATTAGCGTACTTTATTGTGTCTTAATGCAGTTTTGATAAATGAGATCTATCCTGTCTCGTCAAGTAGTGGGATCCACTCTATGAGCCAGAGCGGAGGGTGGTTCTTGATTTTCTGGACCTGGCTCCAGTCATTGGTGTTAGAGACAAGTGTTGGCTGTATAACACAGCTGGCACCCACTTCATAAAACCGCACCAAAAATAGGATGTAATTGTGCGTGATAGGTCCAGGAGCAGTAGAGGTTACATTGCTGAACCATCACAGCAGCTTCTGTCATATTGGTGTCACGATGTGACTGTGGTTGTCACGTCAGGTACACGATGATTCCCAACGAGTGGCGCGACACAGAGGGAAAACCAGGGTAAGGGGAGACCCTGGCGCTAGGGAGAGGGGACTGGGGTCACCTCCTAACACTCACCTGAGGCTGATCACTGCACTCTGTAACATCCCTGCACTCTGTAACATCCCTAGATGGGTCCTCCCCCCATATCCCGATCAGATGCCTAGGCCCTTGCTGGCTCTGAACTCACCCTGACTAGTGAAGGCCAGCGAGGCGCTAGTCTCGCCACTGCAATAAGACAACATGAGGAAGCTAAGAGAAATGGGTGGGGAAAGACTCAACAAAAAGCTCTCCTAGGTTTTCTTTAGCAGGAACTTCGCAGCTGCAACAGTAATGACAACACAGATGGGCAGAGACAAGCTCCTTCAACAAGGGCAGCAACACCTCAGCTTCTCCTGAGACAAGCTCCTTCAACATGGACAGCAACACTTCAGCTTCTCCAGAGACAAGCTCCTTCAATGAGGACAGCAACACCTCAGCTTCTCCAGAGACTGGCTCCTTCAACATGGACAGCAACAGCTGAGCTTCTCCAGAGACTGGCTCCTTCAACATGGACAGCAACACCTCAGCTTCTACAGAGACTGGCTCCTTCAACAAGGACAACACCTCAGCTTCTCCAGAGACTGGCTCCTTCAACAAGGACAGCAGCACCTCAGCTTCTCCAGAGACAAACTCCTTCAACAAGGACAGCATCACCTCAGCTTCTCCAGAGACTGGCTCCTTCAACAAGGACAACAACACCTTAGCTTATCCAGAGACTGGCTCCTTCACCAAGGACAGCAGCACCTCAGCTTCTCCAGAGACAAGCTCCTTCAACAAGGACAACAACACCTCAGCTTCTCCAGAGACTGGCTCCTTCAACAAGGACAGCAACACTTCAACTTCTCCAGAGACTGGCTCCTTCAATATGGATAGCAGCACCTCAGCTTCTCCAGACACAAGCTCCTTCAACGAGGACAGCAACACCTCAGCTTCTCCAGAGACACAAGCTCCTTCAATGTGGACAGCAACACCTCAGCTTCTCCAGAGACTGGCTCCTTCAACAAGGACAACAACACCTCAGCTTCTCCAGAGACTGGCTCCTTCAACAAGGACAGCAACACTTCAACTTCTCCAGAGACTGGCTCCTTCAACGAGGACAGCAACACGCAAGCTTCTCCAGAGACTGGCTCCTTCAACATGGACAGCAACACCTGAGCTTCTCCAGAGACTAGCTCCTTCAACGAGGACAGGAACACCTCAGCTTCTCCAGAGACTGGCTCCTTCAACAAGGAGAACAACACCTCAGTTTCTCCAAAGACTGGCTCCTACAACAAGGATATGAAACAGAACAATGGAAAAGATCCAGCTGGACCCAAGGGGATGAATAAAAATGCTTCTTTATTTGTAACTTGGTTAAAAATAAATATCCATTTTCCAAGTGAAAACACCGGCTTGTGCACACTGATGAATGGCAGATGTATACCACAACGCATTTCGGCGGGACGCCTTCCTCAGGTCATGACCCTGACGTCCCGCCGAAACGCGTTGTGGTATACATCTGCCATTCATCAGTGTGCACAAGCCGGTGTTTTCACTTGGAAAATGGATATTTATTTTTAACCAAGTTACAAATAAAGAAGCATTTTTATTCATCCCCTTGGGTCCAGCTGGATCTTTTCCATTGTTCTGTTCCATTACCTTCTCAGCTTGCTGCTGTAATCCGTGCCGGACTAAAGGACATTAACAGGAGGATATATTCAGGCTTGTCTCTGCAGTGGTGAGCGGTTTTTGTTCCTTTCTCTATATCTACAACAAGGATAGGAACACCTCAGCTTCTCCAGAGACTGGCTCCTTCAACAAGGACAGCAACACCTCAGCTTCTGCTGAGACTGGCTCCTTCAACAAGGACAGCAACACCTCAGCTTCTTCAGAGACTGGCTCCTTCAACAAGGACAGCAACACCTCAGCTTCTTCAGAGACTGGCTCCTTCAACAAGGACAGCAACACCTCAGCTTCTGCTGAGACTGGCTCCTTCAACAAGGACAGCAACACCTCAGCTTCTGCTGAGGCTGGCTCCTTCAATAAGGATAGCAACACCTCAGCTTCTCCAGAGACTGGCTCCTTCAACATGGACAGTATAGGTATGAGCTATAGCCGGCATTGGAAGGAGTGAGGAGCGGATAGTTATAGCAGAAGGGAGTGGCTGCAGCTGAGGTTACAACTACCTGTTAGATCACTGCAGGATAGAAAGGAGCCTTAACCCCTTCAGTACCGGATGGAATTAAATATGCTCCAAGTGGACACTAAAGTGGATCTGCAATCCACAATACGCTGTAACCTTCTGATCCCAGCTCCCCCCGAGATCACATCACGCCGTGACACACTCATGACAATTAAGAACTTCGGAGCTGCAACAGTAACACATATGTAGAGACAAGCTCCTTCAATAAGGACAGCAACACCTCAGCTTTCTCCAGAGACTGGCTCCTTCAACATGGACAGCAACACCTCAGCTTCTCCACAGACAAGCTCCTTCAACATGGACAGCATAGGTATGAGCTATAGCCGGCATAGGGAATAGTGAGGAGTCGATATTTATAGCAGAAGGGACTGGCTGCAGCTGAGGTTAGAGCTACCTGTTAGATCACTGCAGGATAGAAAGGAACCTTAACCCCTTCAGTACTGGATGGCATTAAATATGCTACAACTCAGGGTAAATGATGAGTGGGCACCAAAGCGGATCTGCGATCAACTATACATTGTGATCTTATGATCCCAGATCCCCCAGAGTGTGATATACTCATGACAATTGCACTTGTGGACGTCTGCCCTCCATTGATCACAAAGTGATGGTTCCTTGATAGAGACTGAGTCTTGCATAGCTTCTTGGCTCCTAGAAGACACCCCTTAAAAAATCTATGGACATGGACTGCCCCCACGACCTGCATCTCTCATCAGGCACAGCAGACCTTTCTAGTTACAACATGTTTCTCTAAGCTGCTTCTATCCTAGCAATACGTCTGTATACCGGTAAATAACATGAAGACATCGCCCCCCCTCCCCGTATTGTGTCTACAATGCCAGCCAAGTCCCTGGTTTGTTTGCAAGCAAAGTTTCTATAGAGGATAATGTGCTTTGGTGTAAACAGCGATCGGAGACATTCCTGCTCTATATGAGGATTTTGTTTTATTTTCTAAACACAGAACTATACCTGACCGGCTGCGGACGAGTGGTCACCTGCGGTTGTTCTGTCCGGAGCCGACGGCTCGCGGTATTAATTACTAAATCAAGTATGAATATTTATCTCCGGCCTGGATAATGGACACACTCCTCTATTCACTCCTATTAATTATTAGGAAGGCTAATGAAAAATTTAAATATTGCAATTCTTATGGTGTCCACTAGATGTCAGCGCAACAGTTTAACGCTCTGATAGCTGACTTGCTTTACAGCCTGCTGTGAAATAATGCGATCGTAATGATATTTTAATATTGGGTTCAATGGAAAATGGGAAAATAGGAGCTTGAGTCTACGGTAAGTGTAATCAGTCTCTGCCCACCCAGCATGACTGACAGATCTGAGGAGCTATTAACAAGGCTAAGTGGGTGGAGATTCCGCAACAGCAGGGAGGAAGCACACTGAGAAACTGGTCAAATGGACAGAAATGCAGGGAGGAGGGCACTGAGGAGCTGTCAGTAAGGCTGGGTGAGTGGAGATTCATCAACAGAAGGGAGAAAAATTAGTGAGGAGCTGTCAATCAGACTAGGTGGCGAGAGATTCAGCAGAAGCGGGGAGGAGAGACATTGAGGAACTGTCAAATCAAGGTACGTGGGCAGAGATGCAAGAGCAGGGAGAAGGGACACTGAGGAGGGATTCATTAGACTAGATGAGCAGAGAGTCATCAGAAGCAGGGAGAGGGGACACTGAGGAGCTGTCAATCAGGCTAGGTGGATGGAGAGTGAGCAGAAGCAGGGAGGAGGGTCACTGAGGAGCTGTCAATCAGGCTAGGTGGATGGAGAGTGAGCAGAAGCAGGGAGAGGGGACACTGAGGAGCTGTCAATCAGGCTAGGTGGGTGGAGATTCAGCAGAAGCAGGGAAGAGGGGCAGTGAGGAGTGATTAATTAAACTAGGTAGGCAGAGATCCAAGAGAAGCAGAGAGGAGGAACACTGAGGAGAAATCAATTAGACTAGATAGGCAGATATTCAGCAGAAGCAGGGAGGAGGGACACTGAGGATCTGTCAATCAGGCTAGGTGGATGGAGAGTCAGCAGAAGCAGGGAGGAGGGTCACTGAGGAGTGATCAATTAGACTAGGTAGGCAGAGTTTCAGTAAAGCAGGGAGAGGGGACATTGAAGAGCTGTCAATCAGGCTTGATGGGAACTGTTGTCACAGCAGATAGAAGGGTCACTGAGGAGCTGTTAATCAGACTAGGTGAATGGAAATTCAGCATATGCAGGGAGGAGGGTCATTGAGGAGCGATCAGCTAGACTAGGTAGGTAGAGCTTCACTAGAACCAGAAAGAAGGGACACCAAGGAGCTGTCGATCAGGCTAGGTGGGTAACATTGTAAAAGCAGATAGGAGGGACACTGTGGAGCTGTTAATCAGACTAGGAGGAAGGAGATTCAGCAGAAGCAGGGAGGAGGGTCATTGAGGAGTGATCAACTAGACTAGGTACTGTAGGTAGAGCTTCAGCAGAAGCAGAGAGAAGGGACACTGAGGAGCTGTTGATAAGGCTAGGTGGGCAGTGTTGTAACAGCAGATAGGAGGGACATTGAGGAGCTGTTAATCAGACTAGGTGGATGGAGATTCAGCAGAAGCAGGGAGGAGGATCACTCAGTAGTAATCAATTAGACTAGAAAGGTAGAGATCCAACAGAAGCAGGTTACTTAGGAGCTATCAATCAAGCTAGGTGGGCAACATTGTAAAAGCAGATAGGACCCTGAGGAGCTGTTGATCAGACTAAGTGTGTGGAGATTAAGCAGAAGCAGGGAGGAGGGTCACTGAGGAGTGATCAATAATACTAGGTAGGCAGAGATCCTAGAGAAGAAGGGAGGAGGGTCACTGAAGGTCAATCAATTAGACTAGGTAGGCAGAGATTCAGCAGAAACAGGGAGAAGAGACACTGAGAAGCTGTCAATCAGGCTAGGAGGATGGAGATTCAGCAGAAGCAGGGAGGAGGGTCACTCAGTAGCGATCAATTAGACTAGAAAGGTAGAGATCCAACAGAAGCAGGGAAGAGGGTCACTGAGGAGCTATCAATCAAGCTAGGTGGGCAACATTGTAACAGCAGATAGGAGGGACCCCGAGGAGCTGGTAATCAGACTAAGTGGGTGGAGATTCAACAGAAGCAGGGAGGAGGGTCACTGAGGGACAATCAATTAGACTAGGTAGGTAGAGATCCAAGAGAAGTAGGGAGGAGGGTCACTGAGTCGCAATCAATTAGACTAGGTAGGCAGAGATTCAGCAGAAGCAGGGAGAAGGTACATTGAGGAGCTGTCAATCAGGCCAGGTGGGCAGAGTTGTAACAGTAGATAGGAGGGACACTGAGGGGCAATCATTAGACTAGGTAGGCAGAGATTCAGCAGAAGCAGGGAGAAGGTACATTGAGGAGCTGTCAATCAGGCTAGGTGGGCAGAGTTGTAACCGTAGATAGGAGGGACACTGAGGAGCTGTCATTGAAGCTAAGTGGGAAGAGATTCAGCAACAGGAAGGAGGAACACTGAGGGGCTGTTAATCAGACTGGGTGGGTGGAGATTGAGCAGTAGCAGGGAGGAAGGACCTTGAAGACTTCTCAATCAGCCTAGGTGGGTGGTAATTGAGCAGCAGCATGGTGGGACACTGAGGAGCTGGTAATAAGACTAGGTAGGCAGAGACTGAGTTAAAGATTTTTCTATAGACTATCTATAGACTATCCAGACATTCTGACATGCATTAGTTGATCTAAATGAATCCATCAGTCTCATTAGGTCTGAGATCTATTTTATAATAATCAGCTGCTGCAGATCTTTTTCATTCCTTATCGTGTGGTGGATCTACAGCTGCAACATGGACATTTCTAAAAACAGTGAAAGGAAATTCAGGACATTATTTCTTGGCTCTCGTATTGCAGCAACCCCAATCTAAATGCAACCCACCGCTGGTCTGCAGCGAGCTGTGTGGATGTGCACTGTGGGAAGTGTTGTGTTTAGCATGTGGATGGCAGGAAATTGTAATTCTATGTGGTTCTCAAACCACTGTCGGAAACTAATGATCTAGGTCAGTGTTTTTGATATCTGTAAACCTAAAGAATCCACTACTGAAAAAAAATTACATCAAATTACCCTGAGGAATATACTTTCGCAATGCAAAAAAAGGGAACAAAGATGCAAAATATGGCAAGCCGTCTCCAAAATAAGAAGCCACCATGATCTGCATCCTAAACATCTAAGTCAAAAGGTTTTGCAAGGATCATGCTATAATTACCTTCCCTCACCAAAGGAAAAGGAGAACGTCTGTGCTCCATAGTAGGCCATCGAGTTTAGGAAACCATCTGTGCTCCAGAGTAGGACATGGAGTTTAGGAGACGTCTGTGCTCCAGAGTAGGCCAACGAGTTTAGGAAACCATCTGTGCTCCAGAGTAGGCCATCGAGTTTAGGAGACTGCCTGTGCTCCATAGTAGGCCATCGAGTTTAGGAGACCGTCTGTGTTCCAGAGTAGGCCAACAAGTTTAGGAAACCATCTGTGCTCCAGAGTAGGCCATCGAGTTTAGGAGACTGCCTGTGCTCCATAGTAGGCTATCGAGTTTAGGAGACCGTCTGTGTTCCATAGTAGATCATTAAGTTTAGGAGACCGTCTGTGCTCCATAGTAGGCCATCAAGTTTAGGAGACCATCTGTGCTCCATAGTAGGCCATCGAGTTTAGGCGACCGTCTATGCTCCTTAGTAGGCCATCGAGTTTAGGAGAACATTTGTGTTCCATAGTAGGCCATCAATTCTAGGAGACCATCTGTGCTCCATAGTAGGCCATCGAGTTTAGGAGAACATTTGTGTTCCATAGTAGGCCATCAATTTTAGGATTTTAGAAGACCATCTGTGCTCCATAGTAGGCCATCGAGTTTAGGAAACCATCTGTGCTCCAGAGTAGGCCATCGAGTTTAGGAGACATCTGTGCTCCTTGGTAGGCCATCGAGTTTAGGAGACCATCTGTGCTCAATAGCCATCGAGTTAAGGAGACCATCTTAGCTCCATAGTAGGCCATTGCGTTTATGAGACCATCTGTGCTCCACAGTAGGCCATCAAGTTTAGAAGACCGTCTGTGCTCCATAGTAGGCCATCAAGTTTAGAAGACCGTCTGTGCTCCATAGTAGGCCATCGAGTTTAGGCGACCGTCTGTGCTCCGTAGTAGGCCATCGAGTTTAGGCGACCGTCTATGCTCCTTAGTAGGCCATCGAGTTTAGGAGAAAATTTGAGTTCCATAGTAGGCCATCAATTTTAGGAGACCGTCTGTGCTCCATAGTAGGCCATCGAGTTTAAGAAACCAATCTTTGCTCCATAATAGGCTATCGAGTTTAGGCGACCGTCTATGCTCCTTAGTAGGCCATCGAGTTTAGGAGAAAATTTGTGTTCCATAGTAGGCCATCAATTTTAGGAGACCATCTGTGCTCCATAGTGAGCCATCGAATTTAGGAGACCATCTGTGCTCCATAGTAGGCCATCGAGTTTAGGAGACTGTCTATGCTCCTTAGTATTAAGGAATAACGTTTGGAACTCCATTCTATGTCTGAACTGGGTGCAAAAAACCTAAAAAACATCACTATGGGGAGATAAGGTATGCACACCAGTGACTATGGAAGGGGAATACATGGAATAGCAGAAACTGCTGTGTGAATACTGACATGAAAAATTCAATAGCTATTAGTAAGAATGAAATGTGAAAAATGGAACCTGCATTACTGCCATGAATATATGAATAAAGAGAAATTTAGCTACTGAATTGATCAATGCAGAAGAGCCCCAACACTACGCCAAAGTATTTCTCTACGTTGGGGTCCCTAGCTTGTGTGTGTCCTCTCATGCAGTTAAAAAACTTACCGTGTATGAGACGCTGAGACCCAGGCTATATATGCGTATAATGTGGATTGGCAATAGGTGTGTCTGGGGAGGGTTCACAAACGAAAAACTACTAACATTAAGGAATAACGTTTGGAACTCCATTCTATGTCTGAACTGGGTGCAAAAAACCTAAAAAACATCACTATGGGGAGATAAGGTATGCACACCAGTGACTATGGAAGGGGAATACATGGAATAGCAGAAACTGCTGTGTGAATACTGACATGAAAAATTCAATAGCTATTAGTAAGAATGAAATGTGAAAAATGGAACCTGCATTACTGCCATGAATATATGAATAAAGAGAAATTTAGCTACTGAATTGATCAATGCAGAAGAGCCCCAACACTACGCCAAAGTATTTCTCTACGTTGGGGTCCCTAGCTTGTGTGTGTCCTCTCATGCAGTTAAAAAACTTACCGTGTATGGGACGCTGAGACCCAGGCTATATATGCGTATAATGTGGATTGGCAATAGGTGTGTCTGGGGAGGGTTCACAAACGAAAAACTACTAACATTAAGGAATAACGTTTGGAACTCCATTCTATGTCTGAACTGGGTGCAAAAAACCTAAAAAACATCACTATGGGGAGATAAGGTATGCACACCAGTGACTATGGAAGGGGAATACATGGAATAGCAGAAACTGCTGTGTGAATACTGACATGAAAAATTCAATAGCTATTAGTAAGAATGAAATGTGAAAAATGGAACCTGCATTACTGCCATGAATATATGAATAAAGAGAAATTTAGCTACTGAATTGATCAATGCAGAAGAGCCCCAACACTACGCCAAAGTATTTCTCTACGTTGGGGTCCCTAGCTTGTGTGTGTCCTCTCATGCAGTTAAAAAACTTACCGTGTATGGGACGCTGAGACCCAGGCTATTTATGCGTATAATGTGGATTGGCAATAGGTGTGTCTGGGGAGGGTTCACAAACGAAAAACTACTAACATTAAGGAATAACGTTTGGAACTCCATTCTATGTCTGAACTGGGTGCAAAAAACCTAAAAAACATCACTATGGGGAGATAAGGTATGCACACCAGTGACTATGGAAGGGGAATACATGGAATAGCAGAAACTGCTGTGTGAATACTGACATGAAAAATTCAATAGCTATTAGTAAGAATGAAATGTGAAAAATGGAACCTGCATTACTGCCATGAATATATGAATAAAGAGAAATTTAGCTACTGAATTGATCAATGCAGAAGAGCCCCAACACTACGCCAAAGTATTTCTCTACGTTGGGGTCCCTAGCTTGTGTGTGTCCTCTCATGCAGTTAAAAAACTTACCGTGTATGGGACGCTGAGACCCAGGCTATATATGCGTATAATGTGGATTGGCAATAGGTGTGTCTGGGGAGGGTTCACAAACGAAAAACTACTAACATTAAGGAATAACGTTTGGAACTCCATTCTATGTCTGAACTGGGTGCAAAAAACCTTCGTTTGTGAACCCTCCCCAGACACACCTATTGCCAATCCACATTATACGCATATATAGCCTGGGTCTCAGCGTCCCATACACGGTAAGTTTTTTAACTGCATGAGAGGACACACACAAGCTAGGGACCCCAACGTAGAGAAATACTTTGGCGTAGTGTTGGGGCTCTTCTGCATTGATCAATTCAGTAGCTAAATTTCTCTTTATTCATATATTCATGGCAGTAATGCAGGTTCCATTTTTCACATTTCATTCTTACTAATAGCTATTGAATTTTTCATGTCAGTATTCACACAGCAGTTTCTGCTATTCCATGTATTCCCCTTCCATAGTCACTGGTGTGCATACCATATGCTCCTTAGTAGGCCATCAAGTTTAGAAAACCATCTGCGCTCCTTAGTAGGTCATCGAATTTAGGAGACCATCTGAGTTCTATAGTAGACCATCGAGTTTAGGAGACCGTCTATGTTCCATAGTAGGCCATCAATTTTGAGACCGTCTCTGCTCCATAGTATAGCATCAAGTTTAGTTCCATAGTAGGCCATCGATTTTCAGACCGTCTCTGCTCCATAGTAGGCCATCAAGTTTAGGAGAACATTTGTGTTCCATAGTAGGCCGTCAATTCTAGGAGACCACCTGTGCTCCATAGTAGGCCGTCAATTCTAGGAGACCACCTGTGCTCCATAGTAGGCCATCGAGTTTAGGAGAACATTTGTGTTCCATAGTAGGCCATCAATTTTAGGATTTTAGAAGACCATCTGTGCTCCATAGTAGGCCATCGAGTTTAGGAAACCATCTGTGCTCCAGAGTAGGCCATTGAGTTTAGGAGACATCTGTGCTCCTTGGTAGGCCATCGAGTTTAGGAGACCATCTGTGCCCCACAGTAGGCCATCAAGTTTAGAAGACCGTCTGTGCTCCATAGTAGGCCATCAAGTTTAGAAGACCGTCTGTGCTCCTTAGTAGGCCATCGAGTTTAGGCGACCGTCTGTGCTCCATAGTAGGCCATCGAGTTTAGGCGACCGTCTATGCTCCTTAGTAGGCCATCGAGTTTAGGAGAAAATTTGAGTTCCATAGTAGGCCATCAATTTTAGGAGACCGTCTGTGCTCCATAGTAGGCCATCGAGTTTAAGAAACCAATCTTTGCTCCATAATAGGCCATCGAGTTTAGGCGACCGTCTATGCTCCTTAGTAGGCCATCGAGTTTAGGAGACCATCTGTGCTCCATAGTGAGCCATCGAATTTAGGAGACCATCTGTGCTCCATAGTAGGCCATCGAGTTTAGGAGACTGTCTATGCTCCTTAGTAGGCCATCAAGTTTAGAAAACCATCTGCGCTCCTTAGTAGGTCATCGAATTTAGGAGACCATCTGAGTTCTATAGTAGACCATCGAGTTTAGGAGACCGTCTATGTTCCATAGTAGGCCATCAATTTTGAGACCGTCTCTGCTCCATAGTATAGCATCAAGTTTAGTTCCATAGTAGGCCATCGATTTTCAGACCGTCTCTGCTCCATAGTAGGCCATCAAGTTTAAGAAACCGTCTGTGCTCCATAGTAGATTATCGAGTTTAGGAAACAAATCGTTTGTGCTCCATAGTAGCCTTCGATTTTAAAAGACAGTTTGTGCTCCATTAGTAGGCCATTGAGTTTAGGAGACCGTCAGAGCTCCATAGTAGCCTTCGATTTTAAAAGACAGTTTGTGCTCCATTAGTAGGCCATTGAGTTTAGGAGACCGTCAGAGCTCCATAGTAGGCTATCAAGTTTAGAAAACAAACTGTCTGTACTCCATAGTAGGCCATCTCGTTTACGAGACCGTCTGTGCTTCATAGTAGGCCATCGAGTTTAAGAGACCATCTGTGCTCCATAGTAGGCCATCAAGTTTTCCCAATCTGAGCTGCATGGATGTGAGCAAATTGATGTCTCCACACATCCAGGGTGACACTAAAGTTGGTACAGGGGTTGCAGTCCCCTTGGCCCATATGGGAAAATTTGTGATAGTTGGACATTTTGCATTGGAATCCATGAGCTTCACATTACACCACTGTAAAAAAAGGTTGAGTTATAATATAAATACATTGTATTAGTCATCTTATCCTCATCCTCATCCTGTATCTGTATAGTACTCCAGAGCTGGTGTGACGCCCTGGGCAAGCCAGGGGTCACAGGTCACAACACCACATGCACCCCACATTCCCTGCAGGTACACCGAAGTCAAAACTAAAATCCTTGTTGCCTTCCTCCAGGGGCTGGTGTCCACACCAGGGGGTGGGCCAGGCGGTTGGCTCCGCCCACCGAGGAGTTCACAGCCCTGGAGGCGGGAAAACCAGGCAGTTGAGTTGTAGAGTTGAGAGTAGAAGGAAGTGGTAAAGGAGCAAGTGACAGTAGTGGAAGTGAAAAGAGAAAAGTGACAGCAAGAAGCCTGAAGTTGGTCCGGGTGTGTGCCCCGGACTGAGACAGCAAGGTTGGCAGACGGCGGTGACCGTCTGCAGGAGAGACTGCTCGGAGGTTGCCGAAAGGACCGCGGACGGGTGGTGACCTGGCGGTACCGGAGCGGTATACAAAGAACAGTCAGCACCAGGGCAGGGGCCTTTCGGATCCCGGCAAGGCTAGGAGTCGCCATAATTTGCCAAATCCGTCAGTGAAGGGGACGTCTGTCTCCCAACAACCAAGTCCCGTTTGAAGGCAACAGTCCGACCGTTAAGGGGAGACACCGCCACCGCCAAGGCACCAGTTTCCCAGGGCCAGCGCCTGCGGGCAAGAGTGGAGCTCCTCCGGCTCATATCCAGGTCGGGGAGCGGGTTACCGGTGGGAATCCATCGCTACCAAAAGATTACACATAGGTGCAGGGAAGAGACCGTCACCGTCAACTGCAGGGAACATCAGCACCGTAACCGTCTGAGGGACCCGTCCAACCAGCCGTTTGTTTACCGAGAACTGTGTCGTGTTTACTGGCTGAGTGAGTACCTCCATGCCGTGCGGCACAGCGCTGCCCCTGCGCCCCTGCACCTCTACAGGCCCCATACCCGCCTGTCCAACATTCCAACCCCATCACTGGGCCCCGGGATCACCAAACCCCCTACCCACGGAGGGGCAAATCAACAACTGGCTGCTCCATACCATCACTCCCGGGCTCCCCAGACAGAGCAGCGGTGGTGTCCACTCAATCACTACAACCGTGGGTGGCGTCATGGACAATAGACTATCCCAAAAACCAAACCCCTTTCACTCACGGGCGAGGAGCGCCGCTAGAGTCCCGGGGATCCGGCCCATCGCTCGAGCCACCGAGCAGCAGCAGGCCGCAGCCGCACCCAAGCAGTGGGAGAGCGCGGCGTCCCCTCCTCCGCCCGCGACACTGGAATCACAATTCAGCTGGTTGTTACCGGATGCAATGGGCAAGCTCCATATGGCTTTTATTCATAAAATGAAAAAATTGTAAGTATATATATATACTACCCTGTTCACAGGGTTCTTGAGTTATAAATGAGGATTCTGGGTGATTCTGATGTTTACAGAATTATGAATGCAGCTCTGGAGTATAGTATACACTGTAATAGTACTGATCATACAAATACAAAGTTTCCTCTTTCATATATTTTTACATTAATATTGAGAGTGGAAACTAAAAAAATGTTGACATTTTGAGCAAATGGTTGTGGTTTAGATAAAATGGGCAATAAACTAAATGGATGAGGGATGTGGTTTCTGCTCTACCGATGTATTACAGGATAACAATGATAACGCTGTTTCACTTGATTTTTTTTTCTCTATAATGCGTACAGTACAGTTCATCAGATCAGTCATTAAAGTGGTGGTGACATAATAGATCAGTCCCTAGAGCTGCTGCTGTGACATCACAGATCAGTGCTTGCTGCTGCTGTGACATTACAGATCAGTCCTTGCTGCTGTGACATCACTGATTAGTCCTTGCTGCTGCTGTGACATCACTGATTAGTCCTTGCTGCTGCTGTGACATCACAGATTAGTCCTTGTTGCTGCTGTGACATCACAGATTAGTCCTTACTGCTGCTGTAACATCACAGATTAGTCCTTGCTGCTGCTGTGACATCGCAGATTAGTCCTTGTTGCTGCTGTGACATCACAGATTTGTCCTTGCTGCTGTGACATCACAGATTAGTCCTTGCTGCTGCTGTGACATCACAGATTTGTCCTTGCTGCTGCTATGACATCACAGATTAGTCCTTACTGCTGCTGTGACATCACAGATTAGTCCTTGCTGCTGTGACATCACAGATCAGTCCTTGCTGCTGCTGTGACATCACAGGTCAGTCCTTGCTGCTGCTGTGACATCACAGATCAGTCCCTGCTGCTGCTGTGACATCACAGATTAGTCCTTGCTGCTGCTGTGACATCACAGATCAGTCCCTTGCTGCTGCTGTGACATCACAGATCACTTAGAGCAGCTGTGACATCACAGATTAGTCCTTGGAGATGCTGCTGTGACATCACAGATTAGTCCTTGCTGCTGCTGTGACATCACAGATTAGTCCTTGCTGCTGTGACATCACGGTTTAGTCCTTGCTGCTGCTGTGACATCACAGATTAGTCCTTGCTGCTGTGACATCACAGTTTAGTCCTTGCTGTTGCTGTGACATCACAGATTAGTTCTTGCTGCTGCTGTGACATCGCAGATTAGTCCTTGCTGTTGCTGTGACATCACAGATTTGTCCTTGCTGCTGCTGTGACATCACAGTTTAGTCCTTGCTGTTGCTGTGACATCACAGATTAGTTCTTGCTGCTGCTGTGACATCGCAGATTAGTCCTTGCTGTTGCTGTGACATCACAGATTTGTCCTTGCTGCTGCTGTGACATCACAGTTTAGTCCTTGCTGTTGCTGTGACATCACAGATTAGTTCTTGCTGCTGCTGTGACATCGCAGATTAGTCCTTGCTGTTGCTGTGACATCACAGATTAGTCCTTGCTGCTGCTGTGACATCACAGATTAGTCCTTGCTGCTGCTGTGACATCGCAGATTAGTCCTTGCTGCTGCTGTGACATCGCAGATTAGTCCTTTTGGTAGACAAAATAAAGAAATGTTTTGTTAAAGCAAAAACACAAACCTGAAATCCGCCCTCATCCACCACACGGCGAGCACCATGCGTGACCGTAGCCCTAAACTGCCATCAAACTCCACAATAATACCGTGATAACATGTCTAGGGGCGTGGATGATGCTTTGTTTCAATTTTCAAAGGATATGAAGTCAAAACCCATCAGATGAAAGAATCAGTCACCATCGCAGGCACATGCCAAATATTAGCCTTCAAAAGGAAATATTTCCAAGGATTTAGCTCTCATAATCTCTGGCAAACAGTAAAAAGTGCGATCACAAAGGGAAATCCTCGCACTGCCCCGCAGGAAAGCAGAGACCTCTGTGCTCATGGCCATCCGGGAGAGAACCAGGCACTGACCAGTATGGCCAGTAGGGGGCGACAATTATGAAATTATTTCAAACACCCATCAAGTGACTGCAATGGAAGGATAAAAAGCTCATGATAACCACCAGACCGGACATTAGGATGATTGGTAATATCTAGCATTATAGGGGATCTATAGAGGGAAAGTGTCATCGAAAAATGACTGATAACACCTCTGTATACACCTCTGTATACACTAGATAACACAGGATCCACCATTCACAATAGATATCACAGCTCACCTCCTCCTCCTGTATAATGACTGATAACACCTCTGTATACACTAGATAACACAGGATCCATCATTCACAATAGATATCACAGCTCACCTCCTCCTGTATAATGACTGATAACACCTCTGTATACACTAGATAACACAGGATCCATCATTCACAATAGATATCACAGCTCACCTCCTCCTGTATAATGACTGATAACACCTCTGTATACACTAGATAACACAGGATCCACCATTCACAATAGATATCACAGCTCACCTCCTCCTCCTGTATAATGACTGATAACACCTCTGTATACACTAGATAACACAGGATCCATCATTCACAATAGATATCACAGCTCACCTCCTCCTGTATAATGACTGATAACACCTCTGTATACACTAGATAACACAGGATCCATCATTCACAATAGATATCACAGCTCACCTCCTCCTGTATAATGACTGATAACATCTCTGTATACACTAGATAACACAAGGTCCTCCATTCACAATAGATATCACAGCTCACCTCCTCCTCCTGTATAATGACTGATAACATCTCTGTATACACTAGATAACACAAGGTCCTCCATTCACAATAGATATCACAGCTCACCTCCTCCTCCTTCTGTACAATGACTGATAACACCTCTGTATACAGTAAATAACACAGGATCCTTCATTCACAATAGGTTATGTCACAACTCACCTCCTCCTCCTGTACTAGGACTAATAGCTCTACGGTGTATACAGTAGATAACGCAGGATCCACCATTCGCAATAGGTGATGTCACAGCTCATCTCTTCCCCTCCTGTACAATGACTGATAACACCTATTTATACAGTAGATAACAGAGGATCCACCATTCACAATATATAATATCACAGCTCACCTCCTCCTCCTCCTGTACAATGACTGCTAACACCTCTATATACAGAAGATAACAGAAGATCTACCATTCACAATATATGATATCACAGATCACATCTTCCTCCTCCTGTACAATGACTGATAGCACTTCTATACAGTGGCATGCAAAGGTTTGGCCACCCCTGGTCAAAATTACTGTTATTGTGAACAGTAAAGCAAGTTGAGAATGAAATGATCTCTAAAAAGGCAAAAAGTTAAAGATGCCACATTTCCTTAATACTTTACATTTTACATTTTAAAATTGTCAAAAAAGGAATACGCAACGATGAAAAAGTTTAGACACCCTTGGAGATTTGTGTGCTCAAATAACTTTGATCAAGGTTTCAGACCTTAATGACCATGTTAGGGTTATGGCTTGTTCGCTATCATCATTAGGAAAGGCAAATTTCACAACTTCATAAAAACCCAGACTTCTCTAATCCTGTGCCAATAGACAGCAGCCTTAGGTTCTTGTAAACAGCTGCCTAGCACTCTGAAAATGAAAATGGTAAAGGCTCACAAAGAAGGAGAAGGCTATAAGAAGTTAGCAAAGCATTTTAAAGTCGCCCTTTCCTCTGTTCAAAATGTAATAAAGAGATGGTAGTTACCAGGAACAGCAGAGGTCAAGATAAGATCTGTAAGACCAACCAAAAGCTATGTGAGAGCTGCTTGTAGGATTGCTAGAGAGGCAAATCAGAACCCCCTGCATGACTGCAAAAGACCTTCAGGAAGATGTAGCAGACTTTGGAGTTGTGGTACATTGTTCTACTGTTCAGAGACTCCTGCACAAATATGGCCTTCATGGAAGAGTGATCAGAAAATAACCTCTCCTGCGTCCTCACCATATAATTCAGCATTAGAAGTCTGCAAAACAACATCTAAACAAGCCTGAAGCATTTTGGAAATAAGTCCTGTGGACCGATGAGGTTAAAATAGAAGTCTTTGGCCACAATGATCAAAGATATGTGTAGAGAAAAAAGGGCACAGAATTTCAGGAAAAGAATATCTCGCCAACCATTAAGCATGGGGGCGGATCAATCATGCTTTGGGGTTGTGTTACAGCCAATGGCACTGGGAACATTTCACAGGTAGAGGGAAGAATGGATTCAATGAAATGTCAACAAATTCTTGATGCAAACATAACACAGTCTGTAAAAAAGCTGAAGTTGAAAAGAGGAGAAAAGAGGAGGCTTCTATAAATGGATCCTAAACACACATCAAAATCCACAATGGATGACCTCAGAAGGCGCAAGCTGCAGATTTTACAATGGCCCTCACAGTCCCCAGATCTGAACATCATTGAAAATCTGTGAGTAGAGCTCAAAAGAGCAGTGCATGCAAGACAAGCCAGGAATCTCACAGAACTGGAAGACAAGCCAGGAATCTCACAAACCTGGCAGATGAGCCAGGAATCTCACAAACCTGGAAGATGAGCCAGGAATCTCACAGGACTGGAAGACGAGCCAGGAATCTCACAGGACTGGAAGATGAGCCAGGAATCTCACAGGACTGGAAGACGAGCCAGGAATCTCACAGAACTGGAAGACGAGCCAGGAATCTCACAAACCTGGAAGATGAGCCAGGAATCTCACAAACCTGGAAGATGAGCCAGGAATCTCACAGGACTGGAAGACGAGCCAGGAATCTCACAGAACTGGAAGATGAGCCAGGAATCTCACAGGACTGGAAGACGAGCCAGGAATCTCACAGAACTGGAAGACGAGCCAGGAATCTCACAGGACTGGAAGACGAGCCAGGAATCTCACAAACCTGGAAGACGAGCCAGGAATCTCACAGAACTGGAAGACGAGCCAGGAATCTCACAGAACTAGAAGACGAGCCAGGAATCTCACAGAACTGGAAGACGAGCCAGGAATCTCACAGGACTGGAAGACGAGCCAGGAATCTCACAGAACTGGAAGACGAGCCAGGAATCTCACAGAACTGGAAGACGAGCCAGGAATCTCACAGAACTAGAAGACGAGCCAGGAATCTCACAGAACTGGAAGACAAGCCAGGAATCTCACAGGACTGGAAGACGAGCCAGGAATCTCACAGAACTGGAAGACGAGCCAGGAATCTCACAGACCTGGAAGACGAGCCAGGAATCTCACAGAACTGGAAGACGAGCCAGGAATCTCACAGAACTGGACGACGAGCCAGGAATCTCACAGAGCATGCAAGACGAAAATCTAAAATACAAAGGAAAGGTGTCAACTTTAACGTTATGCCTTTTAGAGATAATTTCATCTTCAACTCGTTTAACTGTTCACAATAACAGTAATTTTGACCAGGGGTGCCCAAACTTTTGCATGCCGCTGTATACAGTACATAACACGAAATCCACCATTCACAATAAGTAATATCACAGCTCACCTCCTCCCCCTCCTGTACAATGACTGATAACACCTATATATAAAGTAGATAACCAAGGATCCACCATTCACAATAGGTGATATCACAGCTCACCTCTTCCAGTACAGTGATTGATAACACCTTTATATACTGTAGCTAACACAGGATCCACCATTCACAATAGGTGATGTCACAGCTCACCTCCTCCTGTACAATGACTGATAGCACCTCTATATAAAGTAAATAACACAGGATCCACCATTCACAATATGTGATGTCACAGCTCACCTCCACCTCCTCCTGTACTATGACTGTTAACACCTCTATATACAGTAGATAACACAAGATCCACTATTCCCAATAGGTGATATCACAGCTCACCTTCTCCCCTCCTGTACAATGACTGATAACATCTCTATATACAGTAGATAACACAGAATCCACCATTCACAATAATTGATGTCACAGCTCACCTTCTTTCCCTCCTCTACAATGATTGATAGCACCTCTATATACAGTAGATAACGTAGAATCCACCATTCACATTAGGTGATATCACAGATCACCTTCTCCCCCGTCTGTACAATAACTGATTGACTGTACTAGGCTATAGATAAATTACACCTTACCTATCCCAAAAAAAGTCATACTGAAAACATTACTTGTGCCTGTCAAAGAATCAAAATGTCATAAAAATTAAAAAAGTTGCAAAAATTAATCTAAAAAAAAAAATAAAAAAAAATGATGCAGAACTACTTCTGGCCACTAGGTGGCAATAGAGATGCAAAAGTAAATATTTTACATTTTTGGATATTTGAATTTTTTTCCCCAAAAAGTAGCATTGTGGCTGTAATATGTGGAAAGACTCGGCCTCTTGAGGAAGGGCAGATACTTCCGAGGGTAACATACATCCGAAATTTCCAGCTTTTAAAGGAATGGATTTTTTTTTAACCAAATTTGGAGTCATGTAAATCTCGGAGTTTTCCCTGGAAGTTTCCTTCCTTATAGAAATGTATATATTGTAAACAATGGCAGACCAGAAAGTAACTTTGTAGTTTATATACTAAACAATGCCATGTACACTGGGTGGTAAGACGGCCTGCAGCAAGCTACACACAAAACAAAGAGTTTTTAGACTTTTTCAAAAACTTTTTAGATAAGCAATGTAGGCTAGCGGTGGGGGGAGAGCAATGGGTTAACGGGGGGGGACATGGTACAAAGTCAGTTCTTTAGTAGGTCTGTTTCCAATTAGGACTTGTAATACCAGCCACGACCACTAGAGAACGGTGGCGCTATACTCTCAAATAATTGCAGAATTGTTTGCAGAAGCTCAAAAGTAGCTAAAGGACTTAATCCAGTCTTGCCCTCTGCAACAGCTAGTCTTCATTATCTATCATTGCCAGAATGAGTTAACCGAGTATCCATCAGTGAGCTCTGCCTTAGAGAAGACTTTGTAACTCTTTTTTATCCCTGTCTTTTTAGCTAAAGGACTTTATTATTGCCAGAATGAGTTAACTGAGTATCCGTCAGTGAGCTCTGCCTTAGAGAAGACTTTGTAACTCTTTTTTTATCCCTTTCTTTTTAGCTAAAGGACTTAATCCAGTTTGGTCCCCAGTGACAGCAGGTCTTCACTATCTTTTGTTTGTCAAAATGAGTTAACTAAGTATCCGTCAGTGAGCTCTGCCTTAGGGGAGACTTTGTAACTCTTTTTTATCCCAGTTTTTTTTAGCTAAAGGACTATATTATTGCCAGAATGAGTTAACTGAGAATCCATCAGTGAGCTCTGCCTTAGAGAAGACTTTGTAACTCTTTTTTATCCCAGTTTTTTTAGCTAACGGACTATATTATTGCCAGAATGAGTTAACTGAGAATCCATCAGTGAGCTCTGCCTTAGAGAAGACTTTGTAACTCTTTTTTATCCCCATTTTTTTAGCTAAAGGACTTTATTATTACCAGAATGAGTTAACTAAGTATCCATCAGTGACCTCTGCCTTAGAGAAGACTGTGTAATTCTTTTTTTTATCCCTGTCTTTTTAGCTAAAGGACTTAATCCAGTCTTGCCCTCTGCGACAGCTAGTCTTCATTATCTATTATTGCCAGAATGAGTTAACTGAGAATCCATCAGTGAGCTCTGCCTTAGAGAAGACTTTGTAACTCTTTTTTATCCCTGTTTTTTTAGCTAAAGGACTTAATCCAGTCTTGCCCTCTGCAACAGCTAGTCTTCAAGATCTATTATTGCCAGAATGAGTTAACTGAGTATCCATCAGTGAGCTCTGCCTTAGAGAAGACTTTGAAACTTTTTTTTTCCCGTTTTTTTTTTTAGCTAAAGGACTTAATCCAGTCTTGCCCTCTGCAACAGCTAGTCTTCATTAACTATTATTGTCAGAATGAGTTAACTGAGTATCCATCAGTGAGCTCTGCCTTTGAGGAGACTTTGTAACTTTTTTTTCCCGTTTTTTTAGCTAAAGGACTTAATCCAGTCTGGTCCTGAGTGACAGCTGGTCTTCACTATGTTTTGTTTGTCAAAATGAGTTAACTGAATATCCATCAGTGAGCTCTGCCATAGAGGATAGTTTGTAACTCTTTTTAATCCCTGTTTTTTTCCTCCTTTCATCTGATTGATAAGAACAGACAACATCAAAGTTGAATGTGCAGGAAAACATCCTGTACAAGCAAAAAAAATGCAAAATGTTTAATATAGCCCCATTGCAAAAAAAGATTCATTGCTTTAAATGAAAAAAAAAATCAGATCCCCTTTAAGATTCCCAATTATATAAATAATAAATCCACAAAAAATATGAAAAAACATCACAAATTGTCAATTTTACATCCACACTAATAAAGGGCAATATTTTAGCCACCACTAGGGGGAGATTGGGAGCTTATTGCTTGCTGTTGTAGTATTGTGTGCAGTGAGCTCCCCCTAGTGGTGGCTTCAAGTAAAGAGAAATTTATCATTTATACCATGATAAAATTGGATTTCAGACCTCTATAGGGACAAATTATTGTTTTCCCTTTGGCTGTGTTTCCCTTTACTGCTGAGCTCACATTTCCCGGCATCCCCTGCCTGTTCAGTGCCTGCCCAGAGTTTGATCTGGGGATTTGTATTCTGAGAAGTGTTATTTTAGCACCAAACGCTGTCAAGAAATCCATCAATATGGATAAAGGCGTCCAACCTGGACCATAAAGACCTCCTTAACCATCGACGGGTTCGGACGACCATCTACAAGGAGCAAATCCTCGGCACAAAACTCCAAGGATCAGGTCGGTCTTCTACCACGGAAATGCTACCTGACCATTGTGGACATAATCACCCCAAATTTTGAAGTTTGATGTCCAGGGGTGAATAGTTTTGGACCTGTTTAGCCACGTCCCCTGTTTTTGTTCATGCCCTATGGATGTCCTTGTAATCACCGTGTGTTCCAGGTGGCGTCAGGAGGCTTTAGGAGATCTGACAGTTTTTTTTCCAACAGATGGAGATTACGGATTATGGCCCCCTACCTGATAACTTCTCTAATGTCTGTGATCAACACAGCCAGACTCGGGTGTCAACCCACAGACTTGTAGTTCATAGGCAGGCTAGCAAGCGTTGATCTCTGCTGGTCTGCTTGTTAGTCTCCTTTGATCACATGCTGTAGGAGAGCCAGTCACATTCCCTCCACTCCTATATATGCTGGCTGGACAATTTCATCAATGCCAGCTATAGCTTCTCTATATTGGTCTGGTGAGGTGTTGTGATCCAGACTTAAGGCCCCGTCACACACAGAGATAAATCTTTGGCAGATCTGTGGTTGCAGTGAAATCATGGACATGTTGTTCTATTTGTACACAGCCACAAACCTGGCACTGATTGTCCACAATTTCACTGCAACCACAGATCTGCCGCAGATTTATCTCTGTGTGTGACAGGGCCTTTAGTGGTGATTGTAGTACTTTATTGCTATGAGCAGTTTTGGTGTTAACCCTTTTCATCCTTTTGCTGCTGCCTTCCTGCTCTTGCTTTTCTCCTTAGTTTCTCACTGTTTGTTCCTGTGAGTTTGCGGTGTGTTTGAGTTTTGTTTTTCCTTGTCTGTCTTTATCTGTGTTGCCATCACATTCCTGACCCTTCCTTTTCTGGGTGGGTGGGGGGGACAGATTAGTTCTGATTAGGAAAATAGTGTCACGCCTGCCTGGAACCACAGTCTCAGAATGGCTGTGACGGACAAGCTAGGGGAAAGCCGCTCAGTGCACTCACTAAACAGGATCCCGAGAACCCCGAAACCCTTTAACACCCGTACAGGGATTTGGAATTACTACAGGGCCCCGGAGATCGCTACCTGTGGAAGGCTGAGTCCAAGAAGAGTAGTGGTCAAACCAGGAGATACGAAAAAGGGACAAAATCAGCAGACAAGGGCGTAGTCAGGAAACCAGGAAGAGGTCAAAACTGGAGATTGCAGTGAGGTACAAAAACAGCAGGCGGGAGAGTAGTCAGAGAACAGGCAGGGGTCAAAACACAGGGATCAATATTCAGAACAGGGAGAACCAGACACACGCAGGAATACAAAATGATATCTGGCAGGGACCAGCAGACCACAGGTGGAATTAGAAGGGTGTGGTGTCTTCCCATTGGCTGTAGCTGAATGGTGGTAACTTCAGCTGGAAGACATATGCCACGTACAGTCAGCCAATGGTATTGCAAGAGCCACTGGCACCGACTCCACTCCTATCACCAGCACTATCCATGGCGGGAAGACGGCATCTCCTGATGACCAAAGCAGAAGATACAGGAGCGGACTCCAGCCGGTATGTGACAAATAGTCAGGTACAGGACTCAGGCATCTCCACCATTAATGGTAATCCGGAGATTAGGGATAGCCTAGCGACCCCTAGCCCCCTGTGCCTCGCTATCCTGCAGTCACATTTTGATAATTAGTTATACAGAGATCCATAAAGGGATCTGGGGGAAAGACAAGTGATGACATATCGGTTGTCATCCAGCTTAATAATAGAAGATGCATAGACCCGAGCATTTCTGAGAATTGTGAACCCAGCACAAAGCAACTTATTTTTTTCCCCTTCTAGCATCTGTAGTATCTGGCCCATGCAGCACGGAGCCGACAGAGCTCACCAGAAGTCAGGATTTTCTGGAGCCGGCAGCATAATGGCCGCTTTGTTCTGATCATTCTCTGCAAAACACATTTGTTCTGTCCGAGCTGCCAGGAAGGGATTTTAAGTTTTTCTAATGTAGATATGGAGTCAAGTTTTGGGGAGCTCCTTGGTAAAGAAGAGGGGTAGATATAAGAGGTGTAGACACACTACGGACCTCTGCCACATAAGGAGACCCCCCATGGCAGATTACGGATTTTGCATTGGGGTCTAATACAGACCTGGGCCCCTTTGGCTGTTCTGGTCTGGCCCTGTTGCTTTTCTGGTCTGGCCCTGTTGCTTTTCTGGTCTGGCCCTGTTGCTTTTCTGGTCTGGCCTGTAGACCGAGAAAGTTGAAGGACTAAAAACAGTGGCTGACGGACCACACCATGCCCTCCCCCTCCTGCTGCACGCGTCCCGATGTCACCGCTATCTGCATCTGAATACATTGGTGGAGGACAGAGCCGCCGGCTCCTTCTTCCACCAGTCAACGTTTGCGACTTAGACAGCAGACGAGATTACTTCAATTAATTGTGTTTGCCTTGCAGAAATTCAGTACACCCGAGACCGGAGCAGGAAATCAGGGGAACGGGCGTGAGGTGAGTATTTGTTATTTTTTTTGTTTGTTTTCCCCTATGTGTGTGTAAGATGTGTGGCTGTATATAGGAGGGCTATATGGGGGTTCATACTGTATATAGGGGGCTATGTAGGGGCTCACACTGTATATAGGGGGCTCATACTGAATATAGGGGCTATGTGGGGGTTTATAGTGTACATATGAGGCTATATGGGGCTCATACTGTATATAGGGGGCTATGTGGGAGCTCATACTGTATATAGGGGCTATGGGGGAGTACATACTGTACATATGAGGCTATATGGGGCTCATACTGTATATAGGGGCTATGTGGGGCTCATACTGTATATAGGGAGCTTTGTGGGGCTCATACTGTACATAGGGGGCTATGTGGGGCTCATACTGTACATAGGGGGCTATGTGGGGCTCATACTGTACATAGGGGGCTATGTGGGGCTCATACTGAATATAGGGCTATGTGGGGCTCATATTGTACATAGGGGGCTATGTGGCATTGTATATATGAAGCTATGAGGGTTCATACTGTATACACAGTAAGAAGCTATGTGAGGGCTCATACTCTACATAGGGGGTATGTGGGGGCTCATACTGTATATACTAGGTCTATGTGGGGGCTCATGCTGAATATAAGGGGACTATGTTGGGGCTTATACTGTTTATAGAGGGGATACATAGGGGCTCAAACTGTATGCGGAGGCTACATGAGAGCTCATGCTGTATGTAGAGGGACCGTGTGAGGGTCATATTGTATATAAGTGGCTGTGTGTGGGATAATGCTGTATATAGGGGGCTATGTCGAGGCGCATGCTGTATATAGGGGGCCTGTATGTGAGCTTATACTGTATAAAGGAGGGCTGTGTGTGGACTCTTACTTTATATAGGAGACTATGTGTCTCTCATACTGTATGTAGAGGGCTGTGTGGGAGCTTTTATTGTATATAGGGGCTATGTGGCGCTCATACTGTATATAGAGGATTGTGTGGGGCTCATACTGTATATAGGTGGGCTATATGGGGGCTCATACTGTATATAGGAGACTATGTGGGGCTCATACTGAATATAGGAGGCTATGTGGGGGCTCATACTATATATAGGAGGCTATGTGCGGCTTATACTGTATATAGGAGGCTATGTGGGGGCTCATACTGTATATAGGAGGCTAAGTGGCGCTCATACTGTATATAGGAGGCTATGTGGGGGCTCATACTGTATATAGGAGGCTATGTGGCGCTCCTACTGTATATAAAGGAATTATGTGAGTACTCACACTGTATATAGGAGGCTATGTGGGGGCTCATACTATATATAGGAGGCTATGTGGGGTTCATACTGTATATAGGAGGCTATGTGGGGGCTTATACTATATATAAGAGGCTATGTGGGGCTTATACTGTATATAGGAGGCTATGTGGGGCTCATACTGTATATAGGAGGCTATGTGGGGGCTTATACTATATATAAGAGGCTATGTGGGGCTTATACTGTATATAGGAGGCTATGTGGGGGCTCATACTGTATATAGGAGGCTATGTGGGGCTCATACTGTATATAGGAGGCTATGTGGGGGCTTATACTATATATAAGAGGCTATGTGGGGCTTATACTGTATATAGGAGGCTATGTGGGGGCTCATACTGTATATAGGAGGCTGTGTGAGGGCTCATACTGTATATAGGAGGCTATGTGGGGGCTCATACTATATATAGGAGGCTATGTGGGGCTTATACTATATATAGGAGGCTATGTGGGGCTCATACTGTATATAGGAGGCTATGTGGGGGCTTATACTATATATAAGAGGCTATGTGGGGCTTATACTGTATATAGGAGGCTATGTGGGGGCTCATACTTTATATAGGAGGCTGTGTGAGGGCTCATACTGTATATAGGAGGCTATGTGGGGGCTCATACTATATATAGGAGGCTATGTGGGGCTCATACTGTATATAGGAGGCTATGTGGGGGCTTATACTATATATAAGAGGCTATGTGGGGCTTATACTGTATATAGGAGGCTATGTGGGGGCTCATACTGTATATAGGAGGCTGTGTGAGGGCTCATACTGTATATAGGAGGCTATGTGGGGGCTCATACTATATATAGGAGGCTATGTGGGGCTTATACTGTATATAGGAGGCTATGTGGGGGCTCATACTGTATATAGGAGGCTATGTGGGGGCTCATACTATATATAGGAGGCTATGTGGGGCTCATACTGTATATAGGAGGCTATGTGGGGGCTTATACTATATATAAGAGGCTATGTGGGGCTTATACTGTATATAGGAGGTTATGTGGGGCTTATACTGTATATAGGAGGCTATGTGGGGCTTATACTGTATATAGGAGGCTATGTGGGGCTTATACTGTATATAGGAGGCTGTGTGAGGGCTCATACTTAATATAACGGGCTGTGTGAAGGTTCATACTGTGTATGGAGGCTGTGTGAGGGCTCATACTGAATATAGGAGGCTGTGTGAGGGCTCATACTGTATATAGGAGGCTATGTGGGGGCTTATACTATATATAGGAGGCTATGTGGGGCTCATACTGTATATAGGAGGCTATGTGGGGGCTTATACTATATATAAGAGGCTATGTGGGGCTTATACTGTATATAGGAGGCTATGTGGGGGCTCATACTATATATAGGAGGCTATGTGGGGCTTATACTGTATATAGGAGGCTGTGTGAGGGCTCATACTGAATATAGGAGGCTGTGTGAGGGCTCACACTGTATATAGGAGGACTATGTTTGGTCTTATACTGTATATGGGGCTGTGTAGGGCCTTAAACTGTATATAGGGGCTGTGAGCATACCTAATTCTGATCAATATTAAGTGACACAATTTAATATTAATATAAAATAATCATTACAATTAATATGTTATTGATAAGGTTCGATCCTCCACCACAGTTCTGGTCCTCATGTGACCCCCTCGGGAAAATTAATGACCCACCGCTGGTCTAGATTGTTTTGCACCTTGTCCTTGTCCTCGTTTCTCCGCCATCGACTTCCTAAGCATAATACAGATTTACCCTGATTAAATTGGACCCTTAGCGCCCACTAGGTCCTACAAGGGGTTATCTAGGACTCTAAGACACGGAGTGACTGTAATGAGCCTAATATATACATTACATAATATATAAATTGTGCAACTGCAAAACAAGCAAAGATCTAATTATAAAACTTAATGACATGCGTCATTTCACGTATTTAGAGCTGCCTGTTTGGGCTTGCTCTGCCATGTACTGCATAATAGTTCATTAAGTTTGTAGGTTCATGCTTTATGCGCATCTGTAATAAAAAATGGAGAAAGTTTGCAAATAGTCTCAAGTAAAAAATGCCTACCGTTTTGTGTTAACAGCTCCCATGAAGACCTATGTGTCTCCCCAAATACAGACTACAAATAAAGCCTGTGTAGTCTTATACAAATGGGGACACCAAAAAAGTGTAAACAGGCAATAAACAGAAACTTTTAGTGGCCTTACATCTTAGCCATACGCTTTAGATAGCTGTTGGTCAAATCCTCCTTCTGTCGTCAGTCATTCCTGCCATACACGAAGGAGGGTTCCTAATTTAAGCGCTTTCAGAAAGACTGCCCCCCCCCCCATACACTTCAGAGAGGAGGGGTGGGCTTTCCCCAATAGTAGCTGTTGCTGGAAAAAAGGATCATGCAGTTGGATTTCAGTATGCCCCATCTTTTCGCTCTGAGGGTAGTGACTTAAGTTCCTTGAAGGGAGTGTGTCAGTAAGATCAACACTCCTATGTCGTTTACATGGGCATCTAGTTCATAGGAAGCTGAATAAAATGATACCTTGATATCTGCAATCTGATGTTTTATTCCGGAGAAATCCACTTTTCAAGTAATATGTAAATGAGATAGAGCTCATTTACATATTAAGAAAAAACATGGATTTCTCTGGAATAAGTCATCGGATCGCAGATATCAAGGTATCATTTTACTCAGCTTCCTATGACCTATATGTCAAGATAGACGGCTTAGACGGGTGGATCTTACTGACAGAGTCTCTTTAAGGGACTTAAGCCACTAACCTGGGGCGGCACGGTGGCTCAGAGGTTAGCACTGCAGTCTTGCAGTGCCGGGGTCCTGGGCTCATATCCCACCAAGGACACCAGCTGCAAGGAGTTTGTATGTTCTCGCCATGTTTGCGTGGGTTTCCTCCGGGAACTCCGGTTTCCTCCCACACTCCAAAAACATACTCATAGGGAACCTAGATTGTGAGCCCCAATGGGGATAGTGATGCTATTGTATGCAAAGCGCTGTGGAATTAACAGCGCTATATAAATGAATATATATTATTATATTATTCTTAACCTGAGAGCAAAAACATAGGGCATGTTGATCCAACTGCCTGATCATTCTTTCCACCAACAGCTACTATTAGGGAAAACTCACCCCTCCTCTCTGAGTATGGAGGAGTCAGTCTATCACGATTCCTCTGTGCAGAGCATCTTGCAGACTAGGAGATGCTCTGCTGCACTTTCCTGAGCTACCAAGCTAGCAGCTTTATTGACAGCGCAGGATTCCATGTTGGTGCTGATTACTCAGGCATTTCACCTTCCTGGTAATTGCTCAGGCTTCTTTACTGAGCATACTCACCCAGAACTTTGCCAGTTGTATTTTCTGGTTCTGCAGTTGTGCTCTTGGCTTGTGTCTCTGCCAGTATTCTGATCTTTTCTCCCTGACCCCGGACTGTTACCGGTATTTGACTTCTCTCTGCCCGCGCCGTTCCTGTCGTGACCTCCTGCCTTTTGACCTCGGACCATTACTTGACCACATCTCTGTCTTCTCCCTGAACTTATTATGTGCTTTCCTGGAATTCTGCCCCTCGGATTGTGACCTGACTACGCCTCTGTTTACTCCCTGTGATCATACATGTCATCTTGTTACCATACCCCGGCTTTCCTGACTAATCTTCCGTCTATATACTATCCGTAAGCCTACACAGTCTTTCTGAAAGAGCTTAAATTAGGATCCCTTCTTCAGGTATGGCCGGTTTGCCGGCACAAAGAAACATGAGAAAGATCCTAAAAGCTCAGAGGCAAAAGGTCAGATTTTAGTTTCTGTTACACTTTCTGTAAATGTTTAGAATTTTTTCCCTTATAAAAAGTTTATTTATTTTGTTTGTTTCTTGAATTATATCCAGTACAACATTGATGGAATGAGGAGTAACAACTGGCAAAAGCCATACAGATCTGGTACGGGTGGATAGACCGCATTCCTTAAAAGTAGCAGGTATGTCTACAGATAAACAGGGGAAGTAATCTAGAGATAAGCGTTAATTATTGGCCATGATTAACCTGAAGGCTGAACTTTTTAGGTTTCTGCTTCAGATTTGACGGAAACTCAAGAGTTCAAACACCCGCCCTCGTTGCACCTGTCAATCAAAGTGCGGGGCATTTGTGCAACTTTGATTAAAGATATTTTTGCATCCAATCTTTCTACAACAGGTATGCCTGGATTCAGCATCTTACTGCCAATATGGCACTGCCTGCGCCTCATACAGCAAAATCCTGGTGGTTAGTCCTCTTTAAGACCACTTTCCTTTTTCTGTCTTTTGTTATTCATTGGCATCATATTCTTCAAAATGTCATGAATCAAAATTTTATCTTTCTTTGTGCCTTGAAGGTTTTTTTTGCAATTTTTTGACGTATTTGTAAAATTGTGCCAAAATACTGGCTTACTCGGAAATAGACCAAGAAAGGTGGGGGCTGGGCGGCTGGGGTGGAGTTGCACCAAATGTTGCTACTTCAGGCGAAAATATCAGGAATTGCTAAACTCTGCATACAAAGTGGCCTTCAAAACGAGGCACAAATAGAATAATGAATTGGATGCAAAGAAAAAACACACAACACTAGACAAAAAAACAGGCTAAAGGTCATGGTGAATCGGGGTATTTCTTGTACACTGTGAACCCTCGTGGGCAGGGACATCTCTCCTCCTGTAGACTGTGAGCCCTCGTGGGCAGGGTCCTCTCTCCTCCTGTAGACTGTGAGCCCTCGTGGGTAGGGTCCTCTCTCCTCCTGTAGACTGTGATCCCTCATGGGCAGGGTCCTCTCTCCTCCTGTAGACTGTGAGCCCTCGCGGGCAGGGTCCTCTCTCCTACTGTAGACTGTGAGCCCTAGTGAACAGGGACATCTCTCCTCCTGTAGACTGTGAGCCCTCGCGGGCAGGGTCCTCTCTCCTACTGTAGACTGTGAGCCCTAGTGGACAGGGACATCTCTCCTCCTGTAGACTGTGAGCCCTCGTGGGTAGGGTCCTCTCTCCTCCTGTTGACTGTGAGCCCTCGTGAGCAGGGTCCTCTCTCCTCCTGTTGACTGTGAGCCCTCGTGGGCAGGGTCCTCTCTCCTCCTGTAGACTGTGAGCCCTCATGGGCAGGGTCCTCTCTCCTCCTGTAGACTGTGAGCCCTCGAGGGTAGGGTCCTCTCTCTTCCTGTTGACTGTGAGCCCTCGTGGGCAGGATCCGCTCTCCTTCTGTACCGGTTGATGCCGTGTATTATTCATGATTATTGTACTTTTTCACAAGTAAAGCGCCATGGAATAAATGGCGCTATAATAATAAATAATAATAGCTTATGTTTTCATGGGTCCTAATTGCCATGGATTGTCCATGTGGGTTCACATTGCGTTTTGGTCACGCATCAATGGCTTCATTGGAGCTTTGGTCTGAAGCCCTAAAATTCGGAATTTAGAGGAACCTCAACTGAGTGTTCATGTAAATGAGTCATGGAGTCACGTGTGGCTTCTGTTTTGGCAGTGTCCTCCTTCTGTTTTATGCTCTCCTTAGAAAGGAGGTCCGTGCCGAAACACACAATGTAACTCCATCTGCCTAATTAAAGCGACCTGCCCTGTCGAGAATTCTATTTTTCAGGTTAAGAAAGTACCGTACATTCTTAGGATGGAAGACCTTCACCACTGTATGGGAAAGCCCGAAGAAAAGACGCCGGTGGGAAAAAACAATGGCAAAGCCGCCGGCAAAACTGTTTAAGGAAAAAGACGTCTTCGCATAGAAAAACTCCCCGGCAAATATGTTGCGTGCACACAGCCTTACAGGATGCAGAAATCTTCTAGATGTGGTGGTTGCCCACTTGTTTGGAAAGGTGATCAAAGGAGTGTGCCAAGGTCATATGGACATTACATGGTGGCCCTCCAGGGTCCACTGTGATTCCTCCACCAGCTCCATCTCTGCTTTCAGTCTATGGATCTGGTCCAGACCTTAGAACAGCACAAAAATGTGTATTTTCCCCTCTTACCGTGAACATTTTACCTCCTCCAAGACAATTTACTCAATAGAGGGCCACGCCTGACCTTATTGTACGCAACAATAACATTAGCCATAGTGTAAACATCCGAGCAACGTCACTCTCCACCGATCAAAAGAGAAATCTGTGCTGACCGGGCTCCTACCTCCGCTGTAGAGTCCTAAACAGGTCCAGTCACGTAAAGGAAAAGGAGCGGTTGTGGGATTTTTACTAGTCAGGTGTCTACGGGCATAATGATTGTCAACGAGTCCTAAACAATGAGGATGATCCATTCCGACACCTTCAAACCGTTAGCAGCAATTTGCGGTTGCGCTAATAAACCATCTGTCACACGCCAACTGTCGCACCAGCGTCACTGCACCCCTTGCTCTCCTCCCCGTCTGGAAACGCGCTCACTCACCACGCCCTTGCCACGCTACCCAGCATCCCTGCCGCGTCCTGTATCCCTCTTCCAGGGCCTGTGCATATGACACAGGTCCTCCAGGATCGCTCCAAGGGCGTGCACGCGCACAGCTGCCCTTCTCTTAAAGGGTCAGCGCATCACTCCCAGGAAGTGCCTCTCACCCTATCGCTGAGAGGCACTGGGTACTTTATTATTATTATTATTATTGTTTATTTATAGAGCACCATTGATTCCATGGTGCTGTACATGAGGGGGTTACATACAGAATACATATACAAGTTACAATAGACAGACTGGTACAGAGGGAAGAGGGCCCTGCCCTTGCGGGCTTACATCCTAAAGGATTTTGGGGAGGAGACAGTAGGTGGGGTGTAGGTGGGGCGGCAGCTCCGCACGGTGGTGGGGCGGCAGCTCCGCACGGTGGTGGGGCGGCAGCTCCGCACGGTGGTGGGGCGGCAGCTCCGCACGGTGGTGGGGCGGCAGCTCCGCACGGTGGTGGGGCGGCAGCTCCGCACGGTGGTGGGGCGGCAGCTCCGCACGGTGGTGGGGCGGCAGCTCCGCACGGTGGTGGGGCGGCAGCTCCGCACGATGGTGGGGCAGTGGCGTCATTGTAGATTATAGGCATTTCTGAACAGATGAGTTTTCAGAGTCCGTTTGAAGTTTGCAAGTGTAGTAGATAGTCTGACGTGTTGAGGCAGTGAGTTCCAGGAGACTGGGGATGCTCGGGAGAAGTCTTGGAGTCGGTTGCATGAGGAGCGAATGAGAGAGGAGGAGAGAAGGAGATCTTGGGAGGACCGGAGGTTACGTTTTGGAGTGTAGCAAGAGATTAGTTCAGAGATATATGGAGGAGACAGATTATGGATTGCTTTGTAGGTCAGGGTTAGTAGTTTGAATTGGATACGATAGACGATTGGGAGCCAGTGGAGGGTCTTGCAGAGAGGAGAAGCGGGGTGGTATTGAGGAGAGAGGTGGATCATTCGGGCAGCAGAGTTAAGGATGGACTGGAGAGGGGCGAGTGTGTTAGCAGGGAGACCACAGAGGAGGATGTTGCAGTAGTCGATGCGGGAGATTATGAGGGCATGCACTAGCATTTTTGTAGATTGGGGATTGAGGAAAGGGCGGATTCTGGAGATATTTTTGAGTTGAAAACGGCAGGAGGTGGTGAGGGATTGGATGTGCGGTATGAAGGACAGGGCAGAGTCAAAGGTCACTCCGAGGCACCGAACTTTGGGTGCTGGGGAGAGCGTGATGTTATTAATTGTAATGGATAGGTCAGGTGGAGAGTGTAGGGGAGATGGAGGAAAGATGATCAGTTCAGTTTTGGCCACGTTAAGCTTTAGAAAGCGAGAGGAAAAGAAGGAAGATATAGCAGATAGGCACTCTGAGATTCTGGACAGCAGAGATGTGACATCTGGACCAGAGAGGTAGATCTGAGTGTCATCGGCATATAGGTGGAACTGAAAGCCATGGGACTTTATGAGTTGTCCCAGGCCAAATGTATAGATAGAAAAAAGTAAGGGTCCCAGGACAGAGCCTTGAGGGACACCAACAGAGAGAGAACGGGATGAAGAGGTTGTGTGGGAATGGGAGACACTAAAAGTGCGGTTGGAGAGGTATGAAGAGATCCAAGAGAGGGCGAGATCTCTGACACCAAGGGAAGAGAGGATCTGTAGTAGCAGGGAGTGGTCAACAGTGTCAAAGGCTGAGGATAGGTCTAGAAGTAGGAGTACAGAGAAGTGGTTGTTAGCTTTGGCGGTAAGTAAGTCATTTGTGATTTTAGTCAGGGCAGTTTCAGTGGAATGATGTGGACGGAAGCCGGACTGTAGGTTGTCAAAGAGAGAGTTAGAGGAGAGGTGGGAGGAAAGTTCAGCATGGACGTGCTGTTCCAGGAGTTTTGAGGCAAGTGGGAGTAGCGATATGGGTCGATAGCTGGTAGTAGAGGTTGGGTCGAGGGAAGGTTTCTTTAGGATAGGTGTGACTGTTGCATGCTTAAAGGCAGAAGGGAAGGTACCAGTTGTTAGAGATAGGTTGAAGAGATGGGATAAGGCTGGAATAAGGATAGTGGTGAGGTTGGGGAGGAGGTGGGATGGGATGGGGTCAAGTGCGCATGTGGTGAGGTGCGCTTTTGAGAGAAGATGTGCAAGCTCTCCTTCGGTGATGGTGGGGAGGAAGTTTATGGGGGAGGAGCAGTGGTCTGTTATATGAAGGGGTTGTGGTGGTTCAGCAGAAAAGACTTGTCTGGTTTGGTCGATCTTTTCTTTGAAATATGTGGCAAATTCTTCTGCGGAGATGAGGGAGGTTGGAGGGGGCAGCGGTGGGCGAAGGAGGGAGGTAAAAGTGTTAAATAACTGTTTGGGGTTGTGTGTTAAAGAGGATATGAGGTTTTTGAAGTAATTCTGTTTAGCAGAGGTAAGGGCCAAGCGAAATGTGTGAATTGTATTTTTGAATGTGGTGAAGTCTTCCTGGGAGTGCGTTTTCTTCCAGCGCCGCTCTGCGGCTCTAGACACTTGCCGTAGTTTTTTAGTGAGGCTGTTGTGCCAGGGTTGTCTATTGATTCGTCTTGCTCTGCCGTTCACAAGAGGAGCGACTGAATCAATAGCTGATGTGAGAGTGGCGTTGTAGAAAATGGTGGCACTGTTTGTGTCGTGGAGTGAAGATATGGAGGACAGCGGTAGGATAGAGTCAGAAAGGGTGTGTATGTTGATGTGTGCAAGGTTTCTGCGGGGGTGTGATACGTGCTGGACAGGGGGGGCAGGTGAGGAGGACAGGGCTGAAAAGGTCAGCAGATGGTGGTCAGATAAGGGGAGAGGGGAGGTAGTGAGGTTAGATAGAGAGCAGAGACGGGTGAAGATAAGGTCTAGTGTGTGGCCATCTTTGTGGGTGGCAGAGGCGGACAACTGAGTTAGACCAAAAGATGAGGCGAGGGAGAGGAGTTTGGAGGCTGCTGACTGGCGGGTGTCAGTAGGGATGTTGAAGTCACCCATGATGATAGTGGGGATGTCGGCAGAGAGAAAGTGTAGAAGCCAGGCAGAGAACTGGTCAATAAAGGCAGTGGTTGGGCCCGGGGGTCTGTATATGACGGCCACTTGGAGGTTGGAGGGAGAATAGATGCGGACAGAGTGCACTTCAAAGGAAGGCAGGACAAGGGAGGGTAGAGGTGGCATTGGGGTGAAGCTGCAGTTGTTAGAAAGGAGGAGGCCCACTCCTCCACCCTGTCTATTGCCAGGGCGAGGAGTGTGGGTGAAGTGGAGGCCACCGTAGCACAGCGCAGCAGGGGAGGCAGTGTTGGATGGTGTCAGCCATGTTTCGGTGAGGGCCAGAAAGGATAGACTGCTAGAGGTAAAGAGGTCGTGAATGAAGTGCAGTTTATTACAGACGGAACGGGCATTCCAGAGCGCTCCAGAGAGAGGGGGCTGCGGAGTGGCAGAGAGGGGAATGGATTTTATGTTGGAGAGGTTGCGGTAGTTACTACTAGATGGGGAGCGATAGGGGGGTGATAAAGAGGAGTGTCCCATCTGTGGGGGTCCAGGATTGGGAGATATGTCGCCAGCAGTGAGGAGAAGTAGAGAAAGGGAGAGCAGGTGGGAGAAGGAGAGTGGACGGCCTGGTCTGCGCGATACTAGAAGCGATCTGAGGTTTAGGAGCAGGTCAGCAGATGAGAACAGGTGGGGAGGTAAGATGGAAGGGGAGATGAATATTTGTTTGGAGATTGCTGGGGTTTGGGGATAGCGAAGGAGAGTGAGGAGGAGTGGAGCAAAAACTGTGAGGGCGTAAGTGAACATGGTGTGAATTAGGTTTTCAAGTGGGAATAAGGGGAAGGAACTAAATGCAAGTGAAAGACACACAGTTAAAGAAGTAGAGTTCACCTTCTGGTCACTTCTGGTATATTTCTGAGCACTTATGAAGCACTTGTAGAAGTACAAAGACCAAGGTACACAGACCTAATGCCCTAAATATATACCAGTCTCATTACACAAGATGAACAGCAGGTGAGCAAGAGAGAAGGAAGCAGATCAAAGAGTTACACCATGTATGGAAACAACTCACAGGAGAGAAGACAACACATAACTAATTACACAGCAGAGATAGGTCAGTTTAACATACCAATATCAGAAACAGCTTTAAGTGTGAAGACAGAACAGGAGAGTAGATTAGGATCTGTGCAGGAAATTCAGAGGGTCAATTCAAATGAACAGTGTTCATACCTGTGAATGAGACGAAGGTGCCTGATCAACGCCGTGTTTAGTTAGTGTTCCGTACCTTAGCCAGCTAGTTGTCAGGTCTCCTTGTCCTTCCTGACCTGCCTGTACCTGGTTCCAGTATCTCCTGTCCTGTTGGTACCTGCTACCTGTCCGTCCTACCCTGTTGGCTCTAGTGACTCTGCCTCTCCGTCTTGGCCATACCATCTGCCTACACCACTCCGGTGGTCCCAGCCTTGCTAGTGACTCTGCCTGTCCATCCTGACCGTGCCATTCGCCTCCACCAGTATCAATAAGAAACAACAGCTTGTCCGCAAGAAAACAAGGCCGAATACTAAGAAATCGATGAAAAATTGAAAAAGTTACAGCTCATGGAAGGTGAGGAAGAAACAATTTAGGCAAAGAGGGAACCAAGGAGACTCACAGGGGTCTGGATCAAGCCTGGAGATGGTGCTTCACTCGTAAATGACACCATTAACCTTCCATAGCCTGGTGGCCGGGAGTGTCTCTATGGTGGGAAAAACAGTGATACCTAATGAACCCATTCCTGTCTTTGGCTCAAAAAATTCATCAAAAATTGGTCGTGTGTTTCCGGCCTCACAGGTTTGGATCCTTGAAGCTCTCGGTCCGGATGAGCAGTTCTAATGCAGCACGGACAGGTGGAGCTGGTGCAGCACAGCAATATTTGTTGGCAGCAGAGCTGGATCCGTGATGTAGCAGAGTGCGCTCAACAATGAAGAAATAAAGTAGCAGAGCCAAGTTTGCAACGAAGGATCACTCTCACAGTGTGAATCTAGTGATGTAGAAGAGATTACTCTGCGGTGAGGAGACAATGTAGGAAAGCTGCATTTGGCATGTGAGAGATAGCATAGCGATGTAGCAGAGCTGAATTCCCATGTGAGAGATAGCACAGCGATGTAGCAGAGCTGAATTCCCATGTGAGAGATAGCATAGTGATGTAGCAGAGCTGAATTCGCATGAGAGATAGCATAGCAATGTAGCAGAGCTGAATTCCCATGTGAGAGATAGCATCATGATGTAGCAGAGCTGAATTCGCATATGAGAGATAGCATAGTTATGTAGCAGAGTGGAGTTGGATATGAAAAATATCATAGCTATGTAGCAGAGCTGAATTTGCATGAGAGATAGCATAGCGATGTAGCAGAGCTGAATTCCCATGTGAGAGATAGCATATTGATGTAGCAGAGCTGAATTCGCATATGATAGCATAGCGATGTAGCAGAGCTGTCAGCAAAGCAGAAACGGTGAAGTGGGGCTGATTTTGCAATGAAACTCATTATAGCACAGCAGCGCAGCAAAGTTAACTCCGCAAGGGGGAAGCGGTGTAGCAGAGCTGAGCTTGTAATGGAGGTTTGAACTTCTACAGTGGAGCTAAGGGGGTGGATGATTTCATCAGTGCGTATTGGGTTCTTGGAGAAAAGAAGGGCGCGGCTGGTTGGGCTCAGGTATTGGGTCATGTATAAGGGACCGGTGCATGATTCTGGCCAAAATTGGTGTCAGATTTGGCAGTAAAATTCGTCCATTTGCCCAATGTCACTCATGGCGGAGAATTGGCCAGGACAGTGCCCCATAGAGGACAGAAGAGGACAGGAGCAGGAGACCCTGGCATCTTATAATCACCAGGAAGCAAATGCAATGATATAAAGTGATATAATAGGTGAGAATAGCCTCTAATAATAACACCGAGCACTGAGGCTCCCACCAGGAAGGTGTGGCTGTAACCTGAGCCCGCAGTGCGAGTGTCCGCCGCCAGAGGGCGCCAGAGCAGAGGCTGGACGGCAGCATTGCTTGTAAGGCAGGGCAGGCACACCCTGAGCTCTGCTCTACACACAACTTCTCCGGACCCCACCACACACACAACTTCCACCATGCCCGTCAAAGGAGGAACCAAGTGCATTAAATATCTGCTCTTTGCCTTTAATTTCATCTTCTGGGTGAGTGTAAGCTCTGCGGGCAAATGTGAGGGGTCTGGAGGGGAAGGTTGGAGGGGGGAGAGGGGGGAGAGGAAGGTGAAAACCAGGGGTTGGGGAGAGCCTGAGCTTCTCTGGGAACTTTTGGTGGAGTGCTCCTTTGGAACTTTTGTACTATGTGTTTTATAGGGTTGTTTTATGTTATTTCATTGTATGTTGTGTTTTGTTATATTTGACATTGTGTTTTATGTATTATGTGGTTTATATGTTGTGTTTTATGTTATGTTTCACAGTGATTTATATATTATCTGGTTATATATTGTGTATGATGTGTTATAGTGTTCTTTTATGTTGTTTCTGTATTATGTGACTATATTGTGTTTTATTATTTATTTTATATTTTTCATAGTGATTTATATATTATATGGTTGTTTATTGTGCATGATGTTTGTGTGATGTGTTATAGTGTTCTTTCACATTGTGTTTGTATTATGTGACTTGTGTTTTTTTATTGTCTCATTGTGGTTTATGTATTATCTGGTTATATATTGTGTATTATGTGTTTTAATATGTTCTTTTTTCATTGTGTTATGTATTATGTGGTTATAGGTTGTGCGTTTTGTCATTTCTACATAGTAATTTGTGTTTTTATGTGTTTATATGCTGTGATTTACATTATGGTATGTTGTTTTGTACTTTTGGGGTGTTATGTTTTTTGTTCTATCATATTGCGTATCTGTAGCGCAGGGAATACACACAACCTCACGTTTTCTCTCCATGTGCCTTCATGTACTTAGCTGGAATACTCCCACAGTATGTAATAATTAACACACACCCCCCCCCCCCCATTACCATGCTGGTACTTGTAGTTCCACTCTAATCAGCTACTTATCCCCCATTCCCCCCCCCCCCTCCCCAACATACCATGCTGATATCTGTAGTTCCACTCCGATCAGATACTTATGCCCCCAACATACTATGCTGGTACTTGTAGTTCTACCTTAATAAGAAACCTCCCCCCCCCCCAACATACCATGCTGGTACTTGTAGTTCTACTTTAATAAGAAACCTACCATGCTTGTAGTCCCACTCTAATAAGAAACCTAACCCCCCCCCCCCAACATGCCATGCTGGTACTTGTAGTTCTACTATAAGAAGATACTTACCCCCCATACCATGCTGGTACTTGTAGTTCCACTCTCACCAGAAACCTCCCCCCCACCCCCTCTTCAACATACCATGCTGGTACTTGTAGTTCCACTCTAATCAGCTACTTATCCCCCATTCCCCCCCCCCCTCCAACATACATGCTGATATCTGTAGTTCCACTCACGATCAGATACTTATGCCCCCAACATACCATGCTGGTACTTGTAGTTCTACTTTAATAAGAAACCTACCATGCTGGTAGTCCCACTCTAATAAGAAACCTAACCCCCCCCCCCACAACATGCCATACTGGTACTTGTAGTTCTACTATAAGAAGATACTTACCCCCCCCATACCATGCTGGTACTTGTAGTTCCACTCTCACCAGAAACCTCCCCCACCCCCTCTTCAACATACCATGCTGGTACTGGAATTCCCACTCTAATCAGATACTTACCCCCCCCCCATACCATGCTGGTACTTGTGGTCCCACTCGAACCAGAAACTTATCCCCTCCCAAGATATCATGCCGGCACTTGTAGTTCCACTCTAATCAGAAACACACCATGCTGGTTCTTGTAGTTCCACTCTAAGCAACACACACACACACACACACACCACACACACACACACACACACACACACACACACACACACACACACACACACACACACCTTCCAACCTACTATGCTGGTACTTGTGGTTCCACTCTACTCAGAATAGGTTAAACATTTATGCAGGCACCAGTTAACTCTGGACATGTTGGAACTTGTAGTTCCACTGAAACCTCCATTTGGAAGGAGTTCTTCCAGTATCTGGTACAGCTATAGATAGATGCTGGGACTTGTAGTCCCACAAGTGAAAAAGTACCTGATCATGCCTGGTTTTCTAAACTCCATGTTATGACTACATGAGTGTGATTGATGTGATGGTACTTGTTGTTCTCTGCTGGGAATTGTAGTCCTTCTCAAGCAGAAGAGTGTGTATTCATCCCATACATAGCTTTCCCACTGTCTGTCTAGAGGGGAGGTGTGATGGTACTTGTAGTTCTACAGACATTTAAACAGCAGCAGTTCTGTCTGGTTTTTGAGAATCGAATGGGTTAAACACGTCACCTCCCCCGTCCTCCTTATTGGGCGACTGTTAACCCCTTCATACCAGGCCATAGTAATGGAGTTCGCATCTGGACATGATGGACTATACAGATGTTGGGGCTTTTTGCTGGAGATCAATAGGGAAGAGCGAAGATCAAAGGGGCTAAGGTGTCGCCATCATGGATGTTGTTATTCCTGTCCTTCTTTTATTGAGGACCAAATGTGATGGGATTTACGATCTGTTGCAATAGCGCCCCCTATAGATTAATGGAACAGCAGACCTTCAAGGCTTGGGATGTGATTCCAAATGAAACTTGCACTACTTATTTTGTCCTCATGGTGGCGCTGTAATGAAAAAATGAGTTATATAAGTAGTGAAAACACCCTTAGATGACATAGTGACCCTCAAAAATTGCAGCCACCTACTACCTAAGATTAGGGGGGCAGGTGCTCTTGAAGGAGAACACCCCCTCCCCTCCTTTATGGGTGATGGAAGCAGCAGATGTGCTGTCATGGTGGAGCCATTTGGACAGGTGGCCCTTTAAGTCAGACGTCCCGTTGCCCATGATTTGTTGCCCACGTCTAAAAGGTATTTGCCACCCAACTGGGAAGCATGTGACCCATTGCTAGTTTAATAGGAAATTGCATAGAAAGCAATTCCATAAATTACTTCAACCAGGACTATTATGGAAAAGCAGGAACAGGCTGTCATAAAACAGCCTGCATCTCCAACCGTAGGTCTTCTGACCCCGTTCTTGCCGCCTCATGGGCTACGTTGGGGTCTTGCTGCCCTTAAACAGCCACCTGAAACTGGCCTTAATTGGATTTTCCAGTCTTTGTCTCGATTCCTCACTATTTGTAAGATTCTCTGCTTGTTGTCGGTACATCTTGTACAAAGAGCGTCTCTTGCTTTGGAGGACTAATTATGTCCTTGCGCTATTCTGGCAGTGATTTCCATAAGAATGGTGTAATCCCTCTTGTCTCCTAAAGGTGGCGCTGTAGGTAAATTTGAACACTTGCTCTCAAGTTCCATCAGAGATGATCACAGAGGTTCCATCGGCTTATCATGGCAAAAAAGTACAACAGGAAAACCCCTTTAAGGTGGACCTGTCACTTGTCATAAATATGATTTCTTTAGTCCTGGTGTAAATGCCCCTTTTCTCCTGAATCCGGCGATGTTTTTCTTTTGTTCCTGCGCCTTTCCGTTCCTGAGATAAGGGCCCTTCTTCCTTGCATGCAAATCTAGCCTTGTTAAAAAGTGGGTGTGGTCATCAAGAAGATTCCATAGAGAAGAGTCACGAACACGCCCATTTGGTAACAAGACTAGATTTATGTAGGGCCATATCTCGGGAACGGAGAGGCGCAGGAACAAAAGAAAAACATCGCCGGATTCAGGAAAACAGCGGCGTTAACACAATGTAAACAAAATTCCATATTTATGGAAAGTGGTACATTCCCTTTAAGCTCTAAAATACTCTGTGTTTTCGTTCACTGTAGATCTGGTCATGTTTCCCGCAGCCTCCTGACTGTATATGTAATACTGTCACCTCTCTAGGGAGTCCCCGCTCCGGCAGGTTATGTCGCAGCCTTCTCCCTCCCCATGAGACGATGCTCCGAGGACTCCTCTATTTCTGGGGCTGACATTGATTAGGAGCGCTGTAGTGATCTGTCAGGGCGTGGAGCTGCGCGCTGGACCGGCCTACATGTCTGTTCATTGTTTTACAAACATTGGCAGGAGAAATGCCTCATAAAGGGAGGATTGTGCAGCTCCAAGTTTCTCTCTCACCGATCGCTCTTAAAGGGGAAATCCCACAATATTCCGAGTCTGTGACGTACAACAGCAATTCTTGGTATATTTCTTATGAGTCACGTTCAGTGTATGAAACTGGATTCATGGTACATTTTTTCTTTTTTGTGGGGGGGGGGGGGGGGGGGCAGATAGGCTTCTAGGCAACCGCTAGGATCTCCACAGATCCTGAGAACGCAGTGTTGAAATGCCCATCGGAATGGGGTAGTGGTCGCGCACCATCGCTTCATTCTACAGAACTATCCAGAGTTATCGGAGCTCGAGTATTAAGCCAATGGGAATTAATAAGTGGTGTATCGGCTGCCCTCTACACTCCAACACTGCATTTCAGAACCTAATTTTAAGGATTTGAGGGCGCCCTAATTTTTGGACCACCACTGATCTGCAAGTTCTCACCTAGCTTTTGTATTGATAGCTTTTAATAATGGGACCAATACTTAAAGGGGACTTTCCACTTGATTTTGTTTTATTTAACCTATTACCTCCTCCAATTGCTGCTTCTCAACTGATTCTAGAACAGTTGTTCTTTTTCTTCTGTGACCCTCCGTTCCAAAGTTATGCTCCCCGGAAATCCCTAAGTGGGTGTCTACCACAGAACTTCTCTGTGGGCGTTTTGCCTTTTCCTCCTTAGGCGCTGGCCAGTCAAAACATAGCCACACCCACAGAGTTCACTGGTACACGCTCAGTTAAAGGGGAAAATTTGCTGCTTTACTAGCGGTGGGCATAGCTCTGGAACGGAGGGGCGCAGAAGAAAAAGAAAAACTGCTCCAGAATCAGAGGGGCAGCATGAATTGGAGAAGATGCTAGGTTTAAATGAAAAAATCCAGTAAAAGATCCCCCTTTAAAAGCAGCTTCTTATTGTCATTTAGATTGTATTTAAAGGCCCCAAGACAAATTGGAATAAAGTCAGCTAAAACCACTAATTTATGGAGGGACTGGCTATCTATCTGATGTGCCTATCAATTTTCCTTTAATGTTGGGAGGAAGGAAAATGATGGGGCATATTAACCAATAGGCACAATCCTTTTATTTTAAGGGGAGATAAGGCGCAACCAGAGCTTTTTGGCAGCGACTTTTATCCCTTAGTCTATTCAAAATACGTGAATGGTGGGGTGAGCTGGGTGTGCATAGTTTTGATTTGGGGGGGGGTCGGTAATAATGGCTATCTGCCGAGTGTTCAGGCTAAGTGAATGGGGCAGGTTTAAGTACTGTGCTAATGACAATTACTAGTTGATTTTAAGAGATGGTGTTAAGCGGGCACTACCATGCTCGGGTGCTCGGTACTTGTAACTAGTGATGAGCGGGCACTACCATACTGCACTACCATACTCAGGTGCTCAGTACTCGTAACTAGTGATGAGCGGGCACTACCATGCTCGGGTGCTCGGTACTTGTAACTAGTGATGAGCGGGCACTACCATGCTCGGGTGCTCGGTACTTGTAACTAGTGATGAGCGGGCACTACCATGCTCGGTTGCTCAGTACTCGTAACTAGTGATGAGCGGGCACTACCATGCTCGGGTGCTCGGTACTCGTAACTAGTGATGAGCGGGCACTACCATGCTTGGGTGCTCGGTACTCGTAACTAGTGATGAGCGGGCACTACCATGCTCGGTACTCGTAACTAGTGATGAGCGGGCACTACCATGCTCTGGTGCTCAGTACTCGTAACTAGTGATGAGCGGGCACTACCATGCTCTGGTGCTCAGTACTTGTAACTAGTGATGAGCGGGTGTCGCGGGCGGAGGAGGGGACGCTGCGCTCTCCCACTGCTCGGGTCCGGCTGCCGCCGCTGCTGCGGCCTGCTGCTGCTCGGTGGCTCGAGCGATGGGCCGGATCCCGGGGACTCGAGCGGCGCTCTTCGCCCGTGAGTGAAAAGGGGTTTGGTTTTGGGGATTTATTGTCCGTGACGCCACCCACGGTTGTGATGATTTTTGGTAACACCACCGCTGCTCTGTATGGGGATCCCGGGAGCGGTGACAGGGAGCAGCAGAGTTGTTAGTTCTCCCCTCCGTGGGTAGGGGTGGGTTGTCCCGGGGCCCAGTGATGAGGTGGAGGATGAGGGATGGCAGGCCGGGTGCGGGGCCTGGTGAGGTGCAGGGTCGCGGGGGGCAGCGCTGTGCCTCACGGCACGGTGGTACTCACTCAGCCTGAGACGGTGACACAGTTCTCGGTAAAACACACGGCTGGAAAGACGGTTCCCACGGACGGCTGCTGTTGTTTTTCCCCGGTAGTTAACGGTGACTGTCTCTTTCCCTGCACCTTGTGTAATGTTGGTAGCGATGGATTCCCACCGGTAGCCCGCTCCCCGGCTTGGATATGGGCCGGAGGAGCCCCTCTTTGCCCGCAGGTGCTGGCCCTGAGAAACTGGTGCCTTGGCGGGTGGCGGTGTCTCTCTCATACGGTTGGACGGTTGCCTTCAATCGGGACTTAGTTGTTTGGAGACCCGGAGGTCCCCTTCACTGACGGATTTGGCAAATTCACGGCGACTCCTAGCCTTGCCGGGATCCGAAAGTCCCCTGCCAATGGTGCTGGCTTCTCTTCGTATACCGCTCCGGTACCGCCGGGCCACCACCCGTCCACGGTCCTTTCGGCAACCTCCAATCAGCCTCTCCTGCAGACGGTCACCGCCGTCTGCTAACCTTGCTGTCTCCGTCCGGGGCACACACCCGGACCAACTTCAGGCTCTTAAGCTGTCACTTTCCTCTTTTCACTTTCACTGTCAAAACTCAACTCCTCTCACTTCCTCCTCCAAACTCTAACTGCCTGTGTTTTCCTTCCTCCAGAGCTGTGAACTCCTTGGTGGGGCCTGGCTCCACCCCCTGGTGTGGACATCAGCCCCTGGGGAAGGCAACAAGGATTTCAGGTCTAGCTTAGGTGTGCTTAACCGGGGTGTAGGGTGTGGTGATGTCATTACCTGTGACCCCTAGCTTGTCCAGGGCGTCACATGGGCACTACCATGCTCTGGTGCTCAGTTCTTGTAACTAGTGATGAGCAGGCACTACCATGCTCAGGTGCTCTGTACTGGTAACTAGTGATGAGCGGGCGCTACCATGCTCGGGTGCTCAGTACTCGTAACTAGTGATGAGCGGGCACTACCATGCTCGGGTGCTCAGTACTGGTAACTAGTGATGAGCGGGCACTACCATGCTCAGGTGCTCTGTACTCATAACTAGTGATGAGTGGGCACTACCATGCTCTGGTGCTCAGTACTGGTAACTAGTGATGAGTGGGCACTACCATGCTCTGGTGCTCAGTACTGGTAACTAGTGATGAGCGGGCACTACCATGCTCTGGTGCTCAGTACTGGTAACTAGTGATGAGCGGGCGCTACCATGCTCGGGTGCTCGGTACTGGTAACTAGTGATGAGTGGGCACTACCATGCTCGGGTGCTCAGTACTCGTAACTAGTGATGAGCGGGCACTACCATGCTCGGGTGCTCAGTACTGGTAACTAGTGATGAGCGGGCACTACCATGCTCAGGTGCTCTGTACTCATAACTAGTGATGAGTGGGCACTACCATGCTCTGGTGCTCAGTACTGGTAACTAGTGATGAGTGGGCACTACCATGCTCTGGTGCTCAGTACTGGTAACTAGTGATGAGCGGGCACTACCATGCTCTGGTGCTCAGTACTGGTAACTAGTGATGAGCGGGCGCTACCATGCTCGGGTGCTCGGTACTGGTAACTAGTGATGAGTGGGCACTACCATGCTCGGGGTGCTCAGTACTCGTAACTAGTGATGAGCGGGCACTACCATGCTCGGGTGCTCAGTACTGGTAACTAGTGATGAGCGGGGCACTACCATGCTCGGGTGCTCAGTACTCGTAACTAGTGATGAGCGAGCACTACCATGCTCGGGTGCTCAGTACTGGTAACTAGTGATGAGCAGGCACTACCATGCTCGGGTGCTCTGTACTCGTAACTAGTGATGAGCGGGCACTACCATGCTCGGGTGCTCAGTACTCGTAACTAATGATGAGCGGGCACTACCATGCTCGGGTGCTCAGTACTCGTAACTAGTGATGAGCGGGCACTACCATGCTCGGGGTGCTCAGTACTCGTAACTAGTGATGAGCGGGCACTACCATGCTCGGGGTGCTCAGTACTCGTAACTAGTGATGAGCGGGCACTACCATGCTCGGGGTGCTCAGTATTGGTAACTAGTGATGAGCGGGCACTACCATGCTCGGGTGCTCTGTACTCGTAACTAGTGATGAGCGAGCACTACCATGCTCGGGTGCTCAGTACTGGTAACTAGTGATGAGCAGGCACTACCATGCTCGGGGTGCTCTGTACTCATAACTAGTGATGAGTGGGCACTACCATGCTCTGGTGCTCAGTACTGGTAACTAGTGATGAGCGGGCACTACCATGCTCTGGTGCTCAGTACTGGTAACTAGTGATGAGCGGGGCGCTACCATGCTCGGGTGCTCTGTACTCGTAACTAGTGATGAGCGAGCACTACCATGCTCGGGTGCTCAGTACTGGTAACTAGTGATGAGCAGGCACTACCATGCTCGGGTGCTCTGTACTCGTAACTAGTGATGAGTGGGCACTACCATGCTCGGGTGCTCAGTACTGGTAACTAGTGATGAGTGGGCACTACCATGCTCGGGTGCTCTGTACTCGTAACTAGTGATGAGCGGGCACTACCATGCTCGGGTGCTCAGTACTGGTAACTAGTGATGAGCGGGGCACTACCATGCTCGGGTGCTCAGTACTCGTAACTAGTGATGAGGCGGGCACTACCATGCTCGGGGTGCTCGGTAATGGTAACTAGTGATGAGCGGGCACTACCATGCTTGGGGTGCTCTGTAATCGTAACTAGTGATGATCGGGCACTACCATGCTCGCTTGGATGGGCACGATTCAGGTAAATGGAAGTCAATGGAACTCTGAGCATTTTTCCAGGAAAAATTCCCGAAAAATACTTGAGTTCTCCATTGACTGCCATTATATTCGGGTACTCAAGTCATGCCCATCAGAGCGTCGAACTGCTAATTACTAGTATCGAGCACCCGAGCATGGTAGTGCCCGCTCATCACTAGTTACGAGTACTGAGCACCCAAGCATGGTAGTGCCCGCTCATCACTAGTTACCATTTACCGAGCACCCGAGCATGGTAGTGCCCGCTCATCACTAGTTACCATTACCGAGCACACCGAGCATGGTAGTGCCCGCTCATCACTAGTTACGAGTACTGAGCACCCGAGCATGGTAGTGCCCGCTCATCACTAGTTACGAGTACTGAGCACCCAAGCATGGTAGTGCCCCGCTCATCACTAGTTACCATTACCGAGCACCCCGAGCATGGTAGTGCCCGCTCATCACTAGTTACCATTACCGAGCACCCGAGCATGGTAGTGCCCGCTCATCACTAGTTATGAGTACTGAGCACCCGAGCATGGTAGTGCTCGCTCATCACTAGTTACGAGTACAGAGCACCCGAGCATGGTAGTGCCCGCTCATCCCTAGTTACCAGTACCGAGCACCTGAGCATGGTAGTGCTCACTCATCACTAGTTACGAGTACTGAGCACCCGAGCATGGTAGTGCCCGATCATCACTAGTTACGAGTACTGAGCACCCGAGCATGGGTAGTGCCCGCTCATCACTAGTTATGAGTACTGAGCACCCGAGCATGGTAGTGCCCGCTCATCACTAGTTACGAGTACTGAGCACCTGAGCAATGGTAGTGCCCACTCATCACTAGTTACGAGTACCGAGCATCCGAGCATGGTAGTGCCTGCTCATCACTAGTTACCAGTACAGAGCACCCGAGCATGGTAGTGCCCGCTCATCACTAGTTACCAGTACCGAGCACCTGAGCATGGTAGTGCTCACTCATCACTAGTTACGAGTACTGAGCACCCGAGCATGGTAGTGCCCGATCATCACTAGTTACGAGTACTGAGCACCCGAGCATGGTAGTGCCCGCTCATCACTAGTTATGAGTACTGAGCACCCGAGCATGGTAGTGCCCGCTCATCACTAGTTACCATTACCGAGCACCCGAGCATGGTAGTGCCCGCTCATCACTAGTTACCATTACCGAGCATCCGAGCATGGTAGTGCCCGCTCATCACTAGTTACGAGTACCGAGCACCTGAGCAATGGTAGTGCCCCGCTCATCACTAGTTACGAGTACCGAGCACCCGAGCATGGTAGTGCCCGCTCATCACTAGTTACGAGTACTGAGCACCCGAGCATGGTAGTGTCCGCTCATCACTAGTTACGAGTACCGAGCACCTGAGCATGGTAGTGCCGCTCATCTCTAGTTACCAGTACCGAGCACCTGAGCATGGTAGTGCTCGCTCATCACTAGTTACAAGTACTGAGCACCTGAGCAATGGTAGTGCCCGCTCATCACTAGTTACGAGAACTGAGCACCCGAGCATGGTAGTGCCCGCTCATCACTAGTTACGAGTACTGAGCACCTGAGCATGGTAGTGCCCGCTCATCACTAGTTATGAGTACTGAGCACCCGAGCATGGTAGTGCCCGCTCATCACTAGTTACGAGTACTGAGCACCTGAGCAATGGTAGTGCCCACTCATCACTAGTTACGAGTACCGAGCATCCGAGCATGGTAGTGCCTGCTCATCACTAGTTACCAGTACAGAGCACCCGAGCATGGTAGTGCCCGCTCATCACTAGTTACCAGTACCGAGCACCTGAGCATGGTAGTGCTCACTCATCACTAGTTACGAGTACTGAGCACCCGAGCATGGTAGTGCCCGATCATCACTAGTTACGAGTACTGAGCACCCGAGCATGGTAGTGCCCGCTCATCACTAGTTATGAGTACTGAGCACCCGAGCATGGTAGTGCCCGCTCATCACTAGTTACCATTACCGAGCACCCGAGCATGGTAGTGCCCGCTCATCACTAGTTACCATTACCGAGCATCCGAGCATGGTAGTGCCCGCTCATCACTAGTTACGAGTACCGAGCACCTGAGCAATGGTAGTGCCCGCTCATCACTAGTTACGAGTACCGAGCACCCGAGCATGGTAGTGCCCGCTCATCACTAGTTACGAGTACTGAGCACCCGAGCATGGTAGTGTCCGCTCATCACTAGTTACGAGTACCGAGCACCTGAGCATGGTAGTGCCGCTCATCTCTAGTTACCAGTACCGAGCACCTGAGCATGGTAGTGCTCGCTCATCACTAGTTACAAGTACTGAGCACCTGAGCAATGGTAGTGCCCGCTCATCACTAGTTACGAGAACTGAGCACCCGAGCATGGTAGTGCCCGCTCATCACTAGTTACGAGTACTGAGCACCTGAGCATGGTAGTGCCCGCTCATCACTAGTTATGAGTACCGAGCACCCGAGCATGGTAGTGCCCGCTCATCACTAATAAGGGAATGTTCTATGATGAGATTTCTGAAAGCAAGGGGCCCCTGTGTGATTATTGCTCAGGGACCGTCTGCTATAGATGGCGTGAAGGAGAGAGGTTAGAAATGTAAATATTAGCTCGGGCCGCTCTTCTGTGACCCTTCTTCTGAAATACTTGCCATTCTTGATCTGCTGTCTTGAAAAGGCCATTGTTTTGTGCTAATCGCCCGTCTGCGGTGATGTCACGAGGCCGCCACGCCTTCACCGCAAGGATTGTTTATGAGGTTTCACATGGTGTGTGAGGGACTATAAAGGGGCACCGCTTCATTTCCATCAGTCTGGTTTCTGTAGGTCAAATGTCCTTTTAGTTCCAGGACAGAAAATATCATTCCTTCTATTCACAATGTATATGCTGCTGCTAAAAATTAGACATTAAAAAAAGACAGTCGTATCATTTTACTCTTTTTTTCAAAAATAGCGCCACTCTCTGTCCTAGGCTGTGCCTGGTATTGCATCTTGGTCAAATTAAAGGGGTATTCCAATCTGCAGATTTTTTTTTTTTTTTGGTGATAAGTGCTATATCGGTGATGGGTTCCCAGGGTCGCTAGAACACCTGAGACCCCCTTTTACCTGGAGCCACAAGATAGTGAAAAAGAGATGTTTTAATATATTGGTGGTTTGAGCACGTGCCCTGCCGCTTTTTTTAAAGTCTATAGCACAGACAGACTCTTACGTCTAGCATAGGTGGATAAACATTGTGTAGATGGCAGGACCCCTTTAAACAGGACTTGCCATAAATATGTACTTTCTTTACCTGACCCAAATCCCGCTGTTCTCCTGAATCCGGCGATGTTTTTATTTTGTTTCTACGCCTCTCCGTTCCTGAGATATGGCCCCATCTTCCCTGCTTCTAAATCTAGTCTTTTTAGACAAGTGGGTGTGGTCCTCATCTCTTCTTCATGGGAGTTTTCTTTAGGACTGCCCACTTGGCAAAAATACTAGATTTATCAACAGGGCTATATCCCAGGAACGGAGAGGCGTAGGAACAAAAGAAAAACATCGTCAGATTCAGGAGAACAGCGGCGTTTAGGTTAGAAAAAAAAATACATATTTATGGCAAGTGACAGATCCTCCTTAAAGGGATTTTACAGAAGAAGAAAAATATGGTTGCTGTCTTTTTCAAAAACTGTACCAAACTGGTCCATACGTTGCATTTAGTATTGCAGCTCTGCCCTATACAATTTGGTGGCTAAGCTGCAATACCAGACACAACCTGCAGACAGATGTGGCGCCATTTTTAGAAAAAAAAAGCTGCCATGTTTTTCTAAATTTGAATAACTCCTTTAATAAGATGCTTATGGGCAAGTGGTGCTATTTCAGGAAAAAAAAAACTTTTTTTATTGCATGTGTATGAAAAATTTTACTTGTTCACGTGAATGACATTTTGCTCGTGGAATCCATTTAAATACATAGTCAAGCTAAATCCTCCATACCTGCTTGTTGCAGCTAGTCTCCTGTAATACCAGACACCACCTGCAATCAGCGGTGGCGCTCTTTCAGCATGGCATAAGATTATAAGTGGCCAATGCTATCACAACCCCAATTAAAAATGGTAGCTCATTAGGGAATGGGAACAATAATGAATAGTTACATCATCTCAAAGCTTTGTGTATAGCCCATGTAAAGAATTAAAGGGGTTTTCCTCTGACATACATATATTGCATAGACGGAAATTACGTACGGCACCACAGCCAATACACTGCGGGTATGGGGCAATGTCCATCGTGACATCATGTGCTTTGGTAATATGACAGGAGGTTCACGACCCGACTGTGGTTTCCAGAAAGGAGAACTACACACACACATTGTAATCTGGAAATTAAAGGGACATTGCAGGAATGGAGCGACCTCACTAGATTGGGGGGCTAGTAAAATCACAGGGGTGCAAAAGACTCACAGGGAGGGGAGACATCATCTGAGACAGGACAGTGATATAGCAAGGGGCAGGGCTCATTCTAGGGGCGATGGTGACATCACTGTGAGGATGGGAGTTCATTAGTGAGATCATAATTATGGGGAGGGATTATCTCTACAGCTTTTGACAGTCGCAGTGAAGGGGAGGTCTGGTGACATCACAGTGAGCTGGTGGGCTTGTCTCAGGAGGGCTGGTGACCTCACAGTGAGCGGGTGGGCTTGTCTCAGGAGGGCTGGTGACATCACAGTGAGCGGGTGGGCTTGTCTCAGGAGGGCTGGTGACATCACAGTGAGCGGGTGGGCTTGTCTCAGGAGGGCTGGTGACCTCACAGAGAGCAGGTGGGCTTGTCTCAGGAGGGCTGGTGACCTCACAGAGAGCAGGTGGGCTTGTCTCAGGAGGGCTGGTGACCTCACAGAGAGCAGGTGGGCTTGTCTCAGGAGGGCTGGTGACATCATAGAGGGGAGGAGGGCTTTTAGCAGGAAGGCTGGTGACATCACAGTGAGCGGGTGGGCTTGTCTCAGGAGGGCTGTGACATCATAGAGACTGGGAGGGCTTGTCTCAGGAGGTCTGACATCACAGTGATGGGAAAGGGTAGTCTTGAGGGGGCTGGTGACATCACAGTGGGGGGGTTGTCTTAGGGCTGGTGACATCACAGTGGGGGAGGGCTTTTCTCAGGAGATCTGGTAACCTCACAGAAGAGAGCTGATGACATAATAGTGATGGGGAGGGCTTATTTTGGGGGGGGCTTATGACAATCACAGTGAGGGGTTGGGTTTGTCTAAGGGCTGGTGACATCACAGTGAGGGGGTGGGTTTGTCTCAAGGTTGGTGACATCAGAGAAGGGGAGGGCTTGTCTCAGGAGGTCTGGTAACCTCACAGTGAGGGAGAGCTGATGACATCACAGTGATAGAGGAGGGTTCTCGGGAGGGTTTATGACAATCATATTGAGGAGGAGGGCTGGTGACATCACAACAAGGGTGTGCTCTCGGCTTAGGAGAACTAGTGACATCAGTGATGGGGTTATCTAAAGTCCGCTGGTGGCATATCAGTGAGGGGGCTATATCAGGAGGGTTGGTTACATCTCAGTGAGAGGGATTTCAAGTGTTTTAATCCCTGGGGATCGTCCTTTTAAAGTGAAATGTCATTAACCAGCGATGATGGCTGTTTACATGACAACTTAACAGGGAATAGAACATTGGTAACCAGGTTTCTGTGTTTCCATGGTTACAGACTACAAACAGTCCTGTGTAGTCAGAGCCTGCAGTCATGTGTTACTCTTTTCTATCTACCTCCTCAATTACCTTTACGGTATCAAGAAGGGGCAGAGCGAATAAGTAACACATGACTACAAGAAAACTCCACATAGGGTTTATTTGTAATCTGTAACCATGGCGACACATAGGTTGGCAGAGGAGCTGTATACACAGACCAGTAGAATCAGATATTTATTTTCTCGTTCATAGAATTTCTTTGTACCTTTTCATTTCATTCTTTAGAAAGTCATAATTGGTTGCAAAAGTATTCATACCCTTTTATATCCAGACAGGGATTTGCCCTAAGACGTCTCCCCCCATAAATGATTCTGACATCTGTTTGTATTCAGTTTATGACCTTGGGTTTATGATGAGGCTGTTTTGGTTATAATGCACCTGCCCTTGTATATTCTTCATGGCCCTCTGAGATCTTAGCGCTGCTCCTTATGGAGGTTATTACGTCTTTTGATGTCGTTTTCTGCATGTAATTAGCGTCGTAGCAGGATTAGGTCTGATAATTGCTTAAAGGGATGAAACTTAAAGGGATGGGACTGAGAATTCGCAAGACATTTTGTGGATCTTTGCATTCATTTTGTGAAAAATCTGGACTTTTGCTAATGTTTGGATGAGTCAACGTGTCTTAATATTCGGGATATTGCACTCCGGTGTATTAGGTCCGTCATCGCTCGGTCTAGTAATCCATTACATCCTCTTGATAAATGTCACATTGTATTAGTTCCCCTACGCTGGCCATTGGCATTGGGCCACTGTTTGGATAGTTACAGGTCTGTCACGATTTTTCAGCCACAATCCTTGGAGTTTGGGTAAGGTTTGCATAAATAATGAACCCCTTTTGGCCACAAAGTTGGGTGGTCCAGTCTAGGTTAGGGATATTCTTAGATGTGATTGGGGGAGATCTCCGTATTGGGGGAGTATGAGCCGGTGAGGTTGGTGAGTGGCCGGTGTCTCCTCTTGAGGTTTGGGTTCTGGAATCTCAAAGGAGTTTTCTCATTCAAGACATTTTTGTCTTCAGCATAGGATATGTGTTTATAGTGGATGAAATTGTGGGTCCACCTCATCCTATACTCTATACCAGGGGTCCCCAACAGGTAGCTTTGGAGCCACATGTGGCTCATGGGCCCATTATGTGTGCCTCGCGGCTGTGTTTCCGATTGTTGCATTAGCAACAGGTCTAGCAAACAGCTATGAAGAGCAGGTCTCCAGATGGTGACTTTTGTAAGTAGATCTGAATGGGGGGTAAGGTAGGTACCCCTGGATCTTGGTGTACTACCTCGGTGTGATTTCTGTGGAAAAGCTTTGGCTGTCATTGTAGTGGTAATGGGCGCTCTGGGTGTCACTACTGTGATGACGGTGAGAGCTGGCCGGGGCTGGCGGGCCTCTCTCTGGCCTCTGTCGGGGCTGGCTGGGGCTCTCTGGCCTCTGTCGGGGCTGGCTGGGGCTCTCTGGCCTCTGTCGGGGCTGGCTGGGGCTCTCTGGCCTCTGTCGGGGCTGGCCGGGGCTCTCTGGCCTCTGTCGGGGCTGGCTGGGGCTCTCTGGCCTCTGTCGGGGCTGGCTGGGGCTCTCTGGCCTCTGTCGGGGCTGGCTGGGGCTCTCTGGCCTCTGTCGGGGCTGGCTGGGGCTCTCTGGCCTCTGTCGGGGCTTGCCAGTCAAAAAAGGTTGAGGACCTCTTCTCTATGCCCTACACTATCCACTCATTTTTATGGGCATTGTCCAAAGAAAGGCCTTTTCAGTAATTTATTGAAGTGAATGTAGAGAACTGTGTGCACAGCCACTCCTTCATCCATTACCTGCCCGAATCCAGAGAGAAGTGCAGATTAGGTGGATATCCCATACATTTCTAGGACAGTCGTTTCCTTAAGTTTTGTGACGTGCATAAAGACCTACCATTACTTTGGGTGCAGATCATGTGAAGTACGCATGGTTCTAGGGTAAATGGAGTGTGACCTAAAAAGTAGGGGGCAGGGCAAATATTTTTAAACCTCCCCACAACTTGTCCCTTTTAAAATATTTCTCAAAAGTAGTCAGGAACGGATTCTTTTTTTTTTTTTTTCACATCTATAAATTATCGAGTTTTTTTCGGCTGAGCCAGACCATGTGGCGTTACCCACCTCTCTGTGCTATGAACTTTTCTTCTGTCTGTGACTTCCCACAAACTTCCTCCTCATCAGATCACGATGCAGATCACACAGCGGCTTGTCCTCCCTAACATCATCATGTGGTTGGTCAGGTCACTGCCTCCTACAAGATCAGAGCACTCCTCCTCTGCTGCTGTCATCACTCACATCCTCCACCAGCGGGGTCTCCTTCCCAACGTCATCCCCCGTATTCTGCACACAACCTTCTCCAGGGTTTCCTCATACAGTACTTTATTCCTCATTGATGGGAATGGGTTAGGCTTGTACTGCCCACTGGTGGGATTATTAGTCTGGCGTTGGTATTGGGTGGAGGACTCTGCCTGACATTGTTATTGAGGGGAGACTCTGCGGTGGGCCCTGTTATTGAGGGGAGACTGTGGCTGACCCTGTTATTGAGAGGAGACTCTGCGGTGGGCCCTGTTATTGAGAGGAGACTCTGCGGTGGGCCCTGTTATTGAGAGGAGACTCTGCGGTGGGCCCTGTTATTGAGAGGAGACTCTGCGGTGGGCCCTGTTATTGAGAGGAGACTCTGCGGTGGGCCTTGTTATTGAGAGGAGACTCTGCGGTGGGCCCTGTTATTGAGAGGAGACTCTGCGGTGGGCCCTGTTATTGAGAGGAGACTGCGGCGGGCCCTGTTATTTAAGGGAGACTCTGCGGTGGGCCCTGTTATTGAGAGGAGACTGCGGCGGGCCCTGTTATTGAAGGGAGACTCTGCGGCTGACACTGTTATTGAGGGGAGGCTCTGCATGCGGGCACTGCTATTGAGGGGCAACTCTGTGGCGGGCCCTGTTATTGAGGGGCGACTCTGCGGAGGGCCCTGTTATTGAGGAGCGACTCTGCGGAGGGCCCTGTTATTGAGGGGAGACTCTGTGGCTGACACTGTTATTGAGGGGAGACTGCGTGCGGGCACTGCTATTGAAAGGAGACTCTGCGGTGGGCCCTGTTATTGAGGGGCGACTCTGTGGTGGGCCCTGTTATTGAGGGGCGACTCTGCGGCGGGCCCTGTTATTGAGGGGCGACTCTGCGGCGGGCCCTGTTATTGAGGGGCGACTCTGCGGCGGGCCCTGTTATTGAGGGGCGACTCTGCGGCGGGCCCTGTTATTGAGGGGCGACTCTGCGGCGGGCCCTGTTATTGAGGGGCGACTCTGCGGCGGGCCCTGTTATTGAGGGGCGACTCTGCGGCGGGCCCTGTTATTGAGGGGCGACTCTGCGGCGGGCCCTGTTATTGAGGGGCGACTCTGCGGCGGGCCCTGTTATTGAGGGGCGACTCTGTGGCGGGCCCTGTTGTTGAGGGGCGACTCTGCGGCGGGCCCTGTTGTTGAGGGGCGACTCTGCGGCGGGCCCTGTTGTTGAGGGGCGACTCTGCGGCGGGCCCTGTTGTTGAGGGGCGACTCTGCGGCGGGCCCTGTTGTTGAGGGGCGACTCTGCGGCGGGCCCTGTTGTTGAGGGGCGACTCTGCGGCGGGCCCTGTTGTTGAGGGGCGACTCTGCGGCGGGCCCTGTTGTTGAGGGGCGACTCTGCGGCGGGCCCTGTTGCTGAGGGGAGACTCTGCGTGCGGGCCCTGTTATTGAGGGGAGACTCTGCGTGCGGGCCCTGTTATTGAGGGGCGACTCTGCGGCGGGCCCTGTTGTTGAGGGGCGACTCTGCGGCGTTTAGTGTTAGGAAAATACTGCCGGTATGGAACTGTTATTGGAGGGCTGTCATGGAGGGTGGGGGGAAGCCCTGCGACTGCCGCCGTTGTGGGGGGGACGTCCTGCGGCTGTAGCAGCGCCTTCGGTGGGGGGGGGGGGGGGGGGGGGGGGGGATGTCCTGTGGCAGCGCCGTCGTGGGGGGAATGCTCTGTGGCAGCGCTGTCGTGGGGGGGGGACGCTCTGTGGCAGCGCCGTCGTGGAGGGGGGGACGCTCTGTGGCAGCTTCGTCATGGAGGAGTGGACGCTCTGCGACTGCTGTTAAACCAAGTGACACACCTGTTCCATATGTAAAGAAATCTCTGCTCTTTTCGGCAGTCACGTGGTAGTTTCGTCCCACGGATACCATATCACGGAGTTCAGACTGCGGTTGCATGGAGATTTTGTTGCTGTCCACCTGTTGCTATGGAAACATAACACTCGCTGTTTTCTTCGCTCGGTGTTTTCAGCCTTACCTTTTTCCCTTGTGTTCGGTGCTATATAGGAAGTTACCACAGGCTGTACATTTAGGTTTGCCCTCATCACCTGTTCTCATTCACTACATAAATATCTGTGAAGAATCTCTGCACTGCTCATCCTGAACCCCCTGATTCACGTTTCGCAGTATGAGATTTCCCATTCTGAGCCGTCTGGTTGCGCGATGTGAGAAAAACCAGTCTGAGCAGTAGTCTCCATTATTACCGCGTCACACCACACAACAATGAGTCATCTTTGTGGAAAATTTGGGTAGAGCGCTGCGGTTTCACCTGACCTGTATAATTTCCACTATTACTTAAAGGGCCACTAACCTCAAAATTACGTACAAACTGTCACGTACGTACCAGGGCTGTGGAGTCGCAGTCGGAGTCGTGGAGTCGGAGTCGGAGCTCATTTTGGTGGAGTCGGAGTCGGTATAAAATGCACCGACTCCGACTCCTAAAATATATAATAAATTGGGGACAGGAGTGCAATGCAGAATGTGCTGAATATTTTACTAAATAACAACATTTAGTATAATGCTTATATTTAAGTGAAAAATTTATTGTAGTATAATGTGAACATCAGACATTTAATTGTTTTTATGATACAATAATCAAGATATTTGGATAGAACATAAAATATTTATTGGAATACAACTTTAGAACACAAAAAAACTAATAAATTGTAAATATGTAATATATATAATATATATATATATATATACAGTGTATACACACACACACAAGATATATATGTAATCTACTGTATATTACATAGTGTATTACATATTTACAATTTATTACAGTTTTTGTGGTTCTAAAGTTGTATTCCAATAAATATATTTTATGTTCTATCCAAATATCTTGATTATTGTATCATAAAAATTATTAAATGTCTGATGTTCACATACACATATTCATGTACTACAATAAATTTTTCACCTAACTATAAGCAATATATGTAGGAGTCGGAGTCGGAGCCGGAGTCGGAGTCGGTGCAAAAGAATTTGAGGAGTCGGAGTCGGAGTCGAAGGTTTGGCTTACCGACTCCACAGCCCTGGTACGTACACGTATTCGTAGGTTCTTAGAACTAGAGATGTATAAGATAAAGCAGTGGCGATGGGGGAGGGAGGCGCAGGTTTGTTTTGTTGTTTTTTTAGTTTTAACAATCTTACAATTTATTTTTAACTTAAGCTGGCTGATAACAGGTAACAATACATTTTACTTAGATAAAGGGGTATTCCCATTGCCACACATCTTAGGAGGTGTAATAGCAAATACCTCTAATTAAAAATGTAGTATAGTTCTCCTGATTAGCTATGTCACTTACCTCATGTGCAGGGCATTGCAGCTTAGGTATCCATGGTTATGACCACGAGCAACTAACTACATAACTGTCACTATATGAGTGGTTATAACCATGGATAACTAAGCTGCAATGCCCTGCACGAGGTAAGAGATGTAGCTAATGTGCAGGGCATTGCAGCTTAGGTATCTATGGTTATGACCGCGAACAACTGTCATTTTATGAGTGGTCATAACCATGTATACCGAAGCTGCAATGCCCTGCACATGAGGTAAGAGACGTAGCTAATGTGCAGGGCATTGCAGCTTAGGGTATCTAAGCAACTGTCACTATATGAATGGTTGTAACCATGGATACCTTAGCTGCAATACACTGCACATGAGGTAAAAGACATGGCTAATATGCAGGGCATACAGTTTAGGTATCTAAGCAACTGTCACTATATGAATGGTTGTAACCATGGATACCTAAGCTGCAATGCCCTACACATGAGGTAAGAGACATAGCTAATATGCAGGGCATTGCAGCTTAGGTATATATGCAACTGTCACTATATGAATGGTTGTAACCATGGATACCTTAGTTGCAATGCCCTACACATGAGGTAAGAGACGTAGCTAATGGACAGGGCATTGCAGCTTAGGTATCTAAGCAACTGTGACTATATGAATGGTCGCAACCATGGATACCTTAGTTGCAATGCCCTGCACATGAGGGAAGAGACATAGCTGATCAGGAGAACTATACTGCATTTCTAATTGGAGGTATTTGCTATTATTATTATTATTATTATTATTATTAATAATAATAATAATAATAATAATAATAATAATAATATTATCATTCCTACTACATATTGGGATAAGATCTTTAATACCCCTTTAATGCTGATATGACAGACTTTAAGCTGGCAGATATTACTGGTAATGCCAATTTTAGGCAGTGGATGGCTAAGTAACTAACCACTCCCCTTTCTAAGCCAATCCCCTCCCCTCATCCGCCTCCAGACAGCGGCTACAAAGAGCATCTTTCGCCCTCATTACTCAGCCATCCCAATGATCTCAATAGTGCAGGATTTGTTTAATACCTTTTTGATCCTGTAGGGGCGCTGCAGGGAAATGAAGCTCCTTTTTCTATGATCTTCTTAGTCGTCATCGGATTGTTACTATTTTATTCAGCCATTTTTTTTACCTTTGCCTGTTCCTGGGTAAGCGGACAGCCAATATGGCTGCCATCACTGCTTCTAATAGACTTGTCATTCAGATTAAAGGTTTATTCCCATCTCCAAGATCCTATCCTAATATGTAGTAGGTGTAGTAATAATAATATTAGCAAATACCTCCAATTAGAAATGTAGTATAGTTCTCCTGATTAGCTATGTCACTTACCTCATGTGCAGGGCATTTCAGGACCTTAGGTATCCATGGTTACAACCACTCATATGGTGACAGTTGCTAGTGTTCATAACCATGGATAGTTATGAACACTAGCAACTAACTGTCACTATATGAGTGGCTTTGTCACTTACCCCATGTGCAAATGTTAGCAGCAATAATAATAATAATAATAATAATAATAAATAATTACCTCCAATTAGCAATGTAGTATAGTTCTCCTGAAGCTGCAATGCCCTGCACATGAGGTAAGAGATGTAGCTAATCAGGAGAACTATACTACATTTCTAATTGGAGGTATTTATTATTATTATTATTATTATTATTATTATTAATAAGCTAACATTTCCACATAGTTGCTATGTCACTTACCCTATGTGCAAATGTTAGCTTATTATTATTATTTAATATTCATAATAATAATAAATAATTATTAATAATAATAATATTAATAATAATAATACTAATTTATTATTATTATTATTATTACGTCCAATTAGAAATGTAGTATAGTTCTCCTGATTAGCTACGTCTCTTACCTCATGTGCAGGGCATTGCAGCTTCAGGAGAACTATACTACATTGCTAATTGGAGGTATTTGCTAACATTTGCACATGGGGTAAGTGACAAAGCCACTCATATAGTGACAGTTGCTATGTCACTTACCCTATCACTATATGAGTGGCTAGTGTTCATAACTATCCATAGTTATGAACACTAGCCACTAACTGTCACTATATGAGTGGTTGTAACCATAAATACCTAAGGTCCTGAAATGCCCTGCACATGAGGTAAGTGACATAACTAATCAAGAGAGCTATACTACAAACATAATTGAATATATTTGCTAATATTATTATTTTATTAATAAATAATAATATTATTAGCAAATGCCTCCAACTAGAAATGTAGTATAGTTCTCCTGATTAGCTATGTCACTTACCTCATGTGCAGGGCATTGCAACTTATATATCCATGGTTAGAAACACTAGCAACTAACTGTCACTATAGGAGTGGTCGGAATCATGGATACCTAAGATCATGCAATGCCCTGCACATGAGGTAAGTGACATAGCTAATCATTTCTAATTGGAGGTATTTGCTAATATTATTACACCTACTACATATTGGGATACCCCTATAAAGAGTAACTAAACTTTTATTATTATTTTTTATCATTTTATCCAGCATGGAGAGTTTTGAAAATCTGCAAATTGCTTTATTATATTAGGGGCTTTTTCATCCCTTTAAAAAAAAAAAAAAAAAAAAAAATTGCATAGAAGAACTTCCAAACTCCCCAGTCTATCGCCTTCAGCTGCATTGATATTTGAATGTACTCACTTGGGAGTACAGATGTTGGCAGTGAAAGTGTTTTGCATATCAGAACAATCTCCTGCAGCAGCCTATTTGATATAGATATATATATATATATATATATATATATATATATATATATATATATATATATATATATATATATATATATATATATATATAAATATATATATTTTTTCTCCTGTGTCTCCACAGCTGGCAGGAACAGCCGTTCTCGCAATAGGACTATGGCTGCGGTTCGACAATCAGACAAAGACCATGTTTGAAGTAGATACCAACGGAAATTCCTTTTATACTGGTAAGTCTCCCCTTTAATATTATCAATCTGTAGCCTTTAGAGCTCAATTTTCTTTAACCATAGAATTCAGTAATTTTAAAGGGTGTTTGTGGTTTTAATTTTTATTTCATCAATCCATAGTGCACATGAAAGTAAGCAACTTTGTAATATATCTTATCAGAGAAATCTGCCTTTATCCTCCTGGACTGAGCTTTCACTTTTAATTCATGGTGGAAAATCAGTAAATTACTTCTTCAGCCTTTAGTGAGAGAGGAGATGACAGTTGGTGCTTATGAGATTCTATGGAAAAGGGGAGGAGCTAGAGGCCGACACAGACATTACTGAGATAGGAGAGGGCAGTTGGTGCATATAAGATTCTATGGAGAGGGGAGGAGCTAGAGGCTGACACAGACATTACTGAGATAGGAGAGGACAATTGGTGCTTATAAGATTCTATAGAGAGGGGAGGAGCTAGAGGCCGACACAGACATTACTGAGATAGGAGAGGACAATTGGTGCTTATAAGATTCTATGGAGAGGGAGGAGCTAGAGACACGAACATTCTGCTGCAAGTGCCACAACATAACAGTTACACTTTAAATCTATGGGGAAAAAAATAAGTTAATATGTAACTGTCATTTCAGGAGAACTTGCAGCAGATGTCTGTGTCGGCCTCTAGCTCCTCCCCTCTTCATAGAATTTTATAAGCACCAACTGTCATCTCCCATCTCAATAATGTGAAAAATGTGTAGACTTAACCCATGATTAGAGAGTAAAAGATCAGTCCAGGGGTGGGAGACAGAAGCGGATTTCTCTGATAAGATCTATTACAAAGTTGTTTATTTTCATATGTACAATTGTTTTATGAATTAAAAACTAAAACGATAATTACTTTTATTTTTTTTTTTTTTTTTCTGGAAGCCACAATTAGAGGGAGCCCTGAAGCTTACTGCATACGGTTTTATTATAGAGTTAAAGGGAATCTGTCAGCAGGTTTTTGCTGTCTCGTGAGAACATGATGTAGGTAAAGAGGCCCTGATTTCAACGATGTATTACTTAGATTACTGTGCTCTGAGACTTGCCCCAGCTCACATCAGGCCTTCAGTGCACATTTCCATAGAGAGAAGCTGCTAATCACAGAAGGGGACGGTGTCTGACTACAACTCACTGCTGCTGAGATCCACTAATGATAAAGATAAGAGGCTTAAACTAAAATTACAGGTAAAAAAACACAAAACTGTGATAACAGACACTGGACTGAATTCTCTGTTTTAACTCTTGCAGCATGCTGTCTTCAGGTTACAATGCAGAAACCTGTTGACAGTCTCTTTTTAAATGGATGAACATTACACAAAAAGCTCCATCTAGTGGTGGCCGTGAGCAGACAAAATGCAATAGTTGCTCAAATAAATGGGAAAAACTCTTCCCAAAGTTTAAAAAAAAATACAAGACTCAATCTTAGTGGATTATGGTAATCTGGTCCCGTCCCTTTTTTTTGTACTACTGCCCTTATAGGATGATTCTTCATCGCCTGTGATCCCTGCAGCCATACATTATGGTAGTCTTTGATTCTATTCACTGACTTTGGTCAGTGGTATGGTTCTTCATTCTTGTCTCGAGATCACCTTAAGATGTAATGTTCATCTCCCGTGTTTCTTCTCGCAGGGGTCTACATCTTGATCGGCGCTGGCGCCCTTATGATGTTGGTTGGCTTCCTCGGATGCTGTGGGGCAATTCAGGAGTCAGAATGCATGCTGGGACTGGTAAGTTTTTGGGTTTCATATCCCATCACCGGGGTCCCCACCTCCATAGAATTCAAAGACTTCCTGGAGAAAAGCGGCCTCTTCACCAGTCGTGACTACAATGGCCTTTTCCAAAGGCCTCAACAACTCCCCCACCCCCCCACCCACCCCTTCCACCCCCAATGATCAGGCACCTATGGATGTACAATTTTTGGATCTCCCCTTTAAATATAGATTTTTGGTGATATGATGGCCCTTTTTTATTTTGGGAGGAGAAACAGATCCAGTCTTGTATATGTGTGGTATTGGTGCGCAGTTGCAATACCAGACTTAGCCAAGGAATAATGGTGGCGCTGTTTCCCTCAGACTGTTGTATGTTGTAGATGTCGTGGAACTTTTTTTTTTTTTTTTTTTTCCCTTACTGTTGTGTTTTTATCCCTGCAGTTCTTTGCTTTCCTTCTGGTCATTTTTGCCATTGAAATCGCGGCAGGAATCTGGGGTTTCGCCAATAAGGACAAGGTAAAAAAAAAAAAAAAAAAAAAATGATTTTTGTAGATATAAAATAGACTGGTCAGCTTTAGGGGTGGGCATCTGCCAGGTTTTTAGAAAGTCGCATTGCTTGAGGACTACAGCATCTTGGCTTTATATACACTTAGTATTGTGAGCACTGTTTGGCGGTATTATGTACTGCTGTACTGTGTAGGTTTTGCTTTTTGTTTTTCGGAGCTGTAATCATGGGATGTTCTTGTTCTTCCTCTTCAGATAGTGGAGGAGCTCCAGGCAATTTACAGTGATACCTATGATAAATATAAGCAGAATCCAGACCCCGCTCTGAAGGAAACACTCAAGTCCATTCATGCTGCTGTAAGTGTCCGTGCCCCTGAAATAAGGGGACAGTCGCCACTTATCTGTCTGTCTCCTTCTCCTACTCCACACTTGGCTTTCCCTGTTGTCTCTTACACCCCCCTATCTCCCAGCCGTCCATCCCTCAGTCTCTGACCCTCATGGCTGTCCGTTCCTCTCTGTCTCTGACCCTCGTGGCTGTCCGTTCCTCTCTGTCTCTGACCCTCGTGGCTGTCCGTTCCTCTCTGTCTCTGACCCTCGTGGCTGTCCGTTCCTCTCTGTCTCTGACCCTCGTGGCTGTCCGTTCCTCTCGGTCTCTGACCCTCGTGGCTGTCCGTTCCTCTCTGTCTCTGACCCTCGTGGCTGTCCGTTCCTCTCTGTCTCTGACCCTCGTGGCTGTCCGTTCCTCTCTGTCTCTGACCCTCGTGGCTGTCCGTTCCTCTCAGTCTCTGACCCTCGTGGCTGTCCGTTTTTCTCAGTCTCTGACCCTCATGGCTGTCCGTTCCTCTCAGTCTCTGACCCTCGTGGCTGTCCGTTCCTCTCAGTCTCTGACCCTCGTGGCTGTCCGTTCCTCTCAGTCTCTGACCCTCGTGGCTGTCCGTTCCTCTCAGTCTCTGACCCTCGTGGCTGTCCGTTCCTCTCTGTCTCTGACCCTCATGGCTGATTTTTCCTGCTCTGACTCGTCCCCCTTGAATCTCCATCCCTGGCTCACTGCCCCAACATCCTCCCCCCCCCCCCCCCCTTCCCCATCCCAGCTGTCTGTCACTCTCTGACCCCCTTGGTCTTTCCGTCCTTCCCTGTCTGATACCCCGTGGTTGTCTGCCCCTCTTTCTTCCTGTCCTTCAGACCCTTTCCTTGCCGACAGTGTCTCCCACTCTCTCTAATCCCCCTCCCCACATGACTATCAGTTGCTCCCTCTTTGTCTGTCCCTTCCTCTGACACTTCCTTTGCTGTCTGTCACTCGCTCTCACTCTGTCATTCCCTGGCTGTCTGCCTATCTCTCTGAACCCCCCCCCTACCCCCCTCCCCACCTACCCTCATGGCTATCCGTTGCTCCCTCTTTGACTCACATGGCTGTCCATCCCTCCCTCTCTGACACTCCCCCCATTCCCACCAGATGTTTGCTTCTTCCTTCTTGACCTACCTCCCCAGCTGTCGTTTTACTCTCTGACCCCTTTGCCTGTTTGTCCCTCCCTCTCTCTCTGACCCCTTTGCCTCTCTGACCCCTTTGCCTCTCTGACCCCTTTGCCTCTCTGACCCCTTTGCCTCTCTGACCCCTTTGCCTCTCTGACCCCTTTGCCTCTCTGACCCCTTTGCCTCTCTGACCCCTTTGCCTCTCTGACCCCTTTGCCTCTCTGACCCCTTTGCCTCTCTGACCCCTTTGCCTCTCTGACACCTTTGCCTCTCTGACACCTTTGCCTCTCTGACCCCTTTGCCTCTCTGACCCCTTTGCCTCTCTGACCCCTTTGCCTCTCTGACCCCTTTGCCTCTCTGACCCCTTTGCCTCTCTGACCCCTTTGCCTCTCTGACCCCTTTGCCTCTCTGACCCCTTTGCCTCTCTGACCCCTTTGCCTCTCTGACCCCTTTGCCTCTCTGACCCCTTTGCCTCTCTGACCCCTTTGCCTCTCTGACCCCTTTGCCTCTCTGACCCCTTTGCCTCTCTGACCCCTTTGCCTCTCTGACCCCTTTGCCTCTCTGACCCCTTTGCCTCTCTGACCCCTTTGCCTCTCTGACCCCTTTGCCTCTCTGACCCCTTTGCCTCTCTGACCCCTTTGCCTCTCTGACCCCTTTGCCTCTCTGACCCCTTTGCCTCTCTGACCCCTTTGCCTCTCTGACCCCTTTGCCTCTCTGACCCCTTTGCCTCTCTGACCCCTTTGCCTCTCTGACCCCTTTGCCTCTCTGACCCTCTTTCTCTCTCTGACCCCTTTGCCTCTCTGACCCCTTTGCCTCTTGGTCCCTCTTTCTCTCTCTGACCCCTTTGCCTCTTGGTCCCTCTTTCTCTCTCTGACCCCTTTGCCTCTTGGTCCCTCTTTCTCTCTCTGACCCCTTTGCCTCTTGGTCCCTCTTTCTCTCTCTGACCCCTTTGCCTCTTGGTCCCTCTTTCTCTCTCTGACCCCTTTGCCTCTTGGTCCCTCTTTCTCTCTCTGACCCCTTTGCCTCTTGGTCCCTCTTTCTCTCTCTGACCCCTTTGCCTCTCTGACCCCTTTGCCTCTTGGTCCCTCCCTCTCTGACCACCCCCTCCCCAGCTAGCTGTATGTCCCTCTTTTCTTTCTCTTTACCACATCCACTAGCTTTTTAATATGTATAAATATTTTAACAATGTTTGATCATTAAACCATCAATTTTATTTTAGTACCTGTTTTTTTTTTTTTTGCCATTCTTGCTTGTCTCTGATGTACGTCTTGCTGTTTGGCGGTCTTATTTTGCAGTTGGATTGTTGCGGTAAAGTCTTAGGAGCAGAAACTTTCATGACAGATACTTGTCCAAAGTCTGGATTGGAGCAATTCACTGTCCAGGTATAGTTATATCATAATGTGTGGACCTGTTTAGTGTATGTGGTGGCATGTAGACCATCTGTCGTGTGGGTAAACCGTGACCATATACAAAGGATAGGTGCAGTGGCGTAATTAGTTTGATTCGCCCGGTGCAAAGTTTGGGCTCTGGGTACAGGATAATGATGCTGACACTTTGGCTTTTTCACTCAGCACCAGGTTTCACATGACCTGAAATCCCTCTATCAGCACCCAGCTTTCCTATGTTCTGATATCCATCTTGTCCTCGGCACCCAGCTTCCCCATACTCTGCTATACATCGTTCCCTCAGCACCCAGCTTTTTCATATTAGAGCATGGGAAAGCTGGGTGCTCAGTTAAAGATGTATAGCCGAGCATGGGAAAAGCTGGGTACTGAGAGAAGATGTATAGCCGAGCATGGGAAAAGCTGGGTACTGAGAGAAGATTTATAGCAGAGCATGGGAAAGCTTGGTACTGAGAGAAGATGTATAGCAGAGCCTTTTTCCCTCAGTACAAAACTTTCTCATCCCAGGTCTGTATCTTTGCCCCCCTCGTATATAGTTCTCCAAATACAATAATGGTCCACCTTACACGCCTTGTGATGCGTTCTTCATCATGATGGAGAATTTTATGCTTTTATGAAGTTTGGAATAATTGATTTTTAGCCAATCTACTGATCTGGATGCTAGATAATTTTCTACACTACCTCTATAGTCAATGTATAAGGTAGTCCCCATAGTCCTATATGTATTATAATCCAGTCCCATAGTCCTCCATATTGTATAATGCAGCCCCATAGTCCATGTATAAGGTGTCTTTCATATTGTATTATGCAGCCCCTAGAACTCCATGTATAATGCACCCCTATAGTCTATTTATAAGGTGCCCCTTCATATTGTATAATACAGCCCCATAGGCCTCCGTCTATAGTGTGCCGCCCCCATAGGCCTCCGTCTATAGTGTGCCGCCCCCCATAGGCCTCCGTCTATAGTGTGCCGCCCCCCATAGGCCTCCGTCTATAGTGTGCCGCCCCCATAGGCCTCCGTCTATAGTGTGCCGCCCCCATAGGCCTCCGTCTATAGTGTGCCCGCCCCCCATAGGGCCCTCCGTCTATAGTGTGCCGCCCCCATAGGCCTCCGTCTATAGTGTGCCGCCCCCATAGGCCTCCCGTCTATAGTGTGCCGCCCCCATAGGCCTCCGTCTATAGTGTGCCGCCCCCATAGGCCTCCGTCTATAGTGTGCCGCCCCCCATAGGCCTCCGTCTATAGTGTGCCCTGCCCCCATAGGCATCCGTCTATAGTGTGCCCCGCCCCCATAGGCCTCCGTCTATAGTGTGCCCCGCCCCCATAGGCCTCCGTCTATAGTGTGCCGGCCCCCATAGGCCTCCGTGTATAGTGTGCCGGCCCCCATAGGCCTCCGTGTATAGTGTGCCGGCCCCCATAGGCCTCCGTGTATAGTGTGCCGGCCCCCATAGGCCTCGTGTATAGTGTGCGGCCCCCATAGGCTCCGTGTATAGTGTGCCGGCCCCCATAGGCCTCCGTGTATAGTGTGCCGGCCCCCATAGGCCTCCGTGTATAGTGTGCCGGCCCCCATAGGCCTCCGTGTATAGTGTGCCGGCCCCTATAGGGCCTCCGTGTATAGTGTGCCGGCCCCCCATAGGCCTCCGTGTATAGTGTGCCGGCCCTAACACTGCAGGCCTGGTCGCGATGACTACCTCTGCGACCACGGTTGTTACGCCCCTGGATAGGTGATAATTTATGCAGCCAGCATACCCATTTAAATGCTAAAAGTTGGGCTGCCTGCCGCCACCACTAGGGGAGCTTCCTGTATACTCGGTAATAAACTGGTGTGAAGTGATCTCCTTAGCTCCCCCTAGTGGTGGCAGGACATATAATATGTTAGATTACCTAGGTCAAAATAACGGCCGCAATATTCTCTTTATTGGGACATTGTGACCCGGCTTTGAGATTGTAATATTACATTCTGTTTTCCAGGGTTGTCCTAGAGCCATCGAAGAAATTTTCACCAAGAAATTTCACATTATTGGAGCAGTTGGGATTGGAATTGCAGTGGTCATGGTACGTATGTAAGGCTGTCCGCGGCTTGCACCCACTAATCCAAAACTGGTCCGAACCCAGGGAGAAGGAAGGCGGCACTGATTGAATGTGGGACTGGTGTGACGTGACAACCTCACGTGAGCCCAGCACCACGAGCCGGAAACTGCTGGAATCGCGCTGGCCACGGAGGGAAATATACGCTTTATTATATTACCTGCGGGAAGCGTGGAATCAGAAAGGGTTTGTCCTAGTCGTGGACAACCCCTTCAAGCTATGACAATCCTTGGTCGGCATAGTTAGGGTGCTCTTCACGGTGTTTGAACCTCTGGTAGCCATGGATGGGTTAATATCTCCTCCCCACCTGTAGTTGGTGCCCCTAATTTAGACCTTTTAAGCGGAGCCGGTGCTCCCAGTCTCCCTTTCTCCTGTTTAGAGATACAAGTGAGGAGTAGGAAGTTGCACATGGCAGATCAGAATGGAGGAAAGCGGCTAAGTATTCAGGGAGGGCAGATCACACGGGCTGTCCTGAATTAGGAGGTTGCACACATTCGACTTTCACAATCCAACTATCCACCTATGTATGATGGTATACGGACAGACGAAGGGTTAAAGGACCTGAATTCGACATCCTTATTTATTCTTATGAGGCTGTTGAGTTTGAGTTAGGAGCCCCGCGCCGGCCGGTCCCAGACATTGCAGCCTATACTCGGGCCGTGACAGTCAAATTGGTCTGAAGTGGGATGGGATGAATTTCGCAGCATGTGTATTGGAATAGAAAGCATCCACCACAAATACCACATGTCAAAGGCGTTATAACCTTTTAAGAATGGCCCCAAACCACGTGTTGTCTAAATGTAGCTGTAGTCCTCCTAGATCTACTAATTGCTGCTGGTTGGTCAGGAGACGGACTGGTGCTGAAATCCTGCTTGTTCTAATGATCATCTGGTTGCTCCAGGTGTCAGACCAATGCTGTAGTCCTCCTTGTTCTACTGTTTCATTGGTTGGGCAAGAGTCAACCGGTGCTGTTTTCCTCTTTGATCTACTGATCATTGTTTGGTCCAGAAGTTAGACCGGTGATATAGTCCTCCTTGATCTACTGATGGCTAATTGATCCAGGAGTTAGACTGGTGCTGTAGTCCTTCTCTACTGAGCATTGGTTGATCCGGAAGTCAGACAAGTGATTTTGTCCTCCTTGATCTACTGATCACTGGTTGGTCCATGAGTCAAATCAGTGCTGTAGTCCTCCTTGATCTACTGATGGCTACATGGTCCAGGAGTCAGGCCGGCGCTGTAGTCTTCTTTGTTCTACTGATCATTAGTTGGTCCAGAAATTAGACGGGCGCTGTAGTCCTTCTTGATCTACTGATCGCTGCTTAGTCCAGCAGTCAGACCGTCACTGTAGTCCTTTTTGATCTACTGATCATTGTTTGGTCCAGAAGTTAGACTGGTGATATAGTCCTCTTTGATCTACTGATTGCTAGTTGGTCCTGTAGTCAGACCGGTGCTGAAGTCCTTCTTGATCTACTGAGCATTGGTTGATCCAGAAGTCAGACAAGTGATTTACTCTTCCTTGATCTACTGATAGCTAGTTGGTCTGGAAGTTAGACCGGTGATGTAGTCCTCCTTGATCTATTGATCATTGTTTGGTCCAGAAGTCAAACCGGTGATATAGTCCTTCTCTGATCTACTGATGGCTACATGGTCCAAGAGTCAGGCAGCGCTGTAGTCCTTTGTTCTACTGATCATTAGTTGGTCCCAGAAATTAGACTGGTGTTATAGTCCTTGATCTACTAATCGCTACTTGGTCCAGGAGTCAGTCACTCACTATAGTCCTTCTTGATCTACTGATCACTACATGGTCCAGGAGTCAGACCGTCGCTGTAGTCTTCTTTGATCTACTGATCATTAGTTGGTCCAGGAATTAGACTGATGATCTAGTCCTCCATGATCTATTGATCACTCGTTAGTGACTGAGTTAGACTTGTGCTATAGTCCTCCTTGTTCTACTGATCACATGTTGGTCCTTGAATAGTGTGCAGACTTAGGGTACTTTCACACTTGCGTTATTTTCCTTCCGTTACAATCCGCCCTTTTGGGAAACAGCGTAATCCGTTAACGGATTCCGCTGTTTCCCATAGACTTGTATGGTTGACGGATTGTACCAAAAGAGCTGCGTTGCTTCCGCTGGGCGACGCTCCGTTGCTTCCGCCCAGCGGGAGGAACGCGGCATGTAACGTTATTTTGAGCAGCGGAATCCTCTGGATTTCACTGCGCATGCTCTTTTTTTTTTTTTAAATCAACTTTATTTTGGCTCGCGGTGGCCGAACGTTCAGCTGAGCGCCCGGCCGTCGGCAAGCGACAGCGCTCAGCTGAACGACCGGCCACCAGCATGCCCGGCCGCCGGCAAGTCACAGCGCTCAGCTGAGCGCCCGCCGGCATGCCCGGGCGCCGGCAAGTGACAGCGATCAGCTGATCACCCAGCGGCCGGCTGCAGGGAACGATCAGCTGATCACCCGGCGGCCGGCTACTGGGAGCAATCAGCTGATCACCCGGCGGCCGGCTGCAGGGAACGATCAGCTGATCGTTCACTATAGTCTGCGCTGGTAAAACCGGGAAAAAAAAAAAACTCAAAACGAATTGCGTTGTTTTGCAGCATCCGTTGCATCCGTTGTGTCACTATATGCAACACATCCGTTGCATCGTTACACAACGCAATGCAACGGATACCGTTCAACGCAAGTGTGAAACTACCCTAAGGAGGCAGGAGCCCACCAGTGACTTGGACTCTGGGGCCTACTGATTAACTACATGCAAATACTAGTCCTACATTTACCTATGCTTCTATATAATAATATACTCGGGAGTTTATAAAATCAATGATGAGAGGTTTCCTTTGTGTGTACATAGTGAATCAAGTGTATTGCGTCAATTACTGATTATATTGAGGGTGTTAAATGATCTAATGCTGCAAAGGGGCCCACCAGAGAATTCTCCTGCCCTCCTGTGGGCCAGTCCGGGTCAGTCCAGGAGTCCTGACCATCGCTGTAGTCCTCCTTGATCTATCAATCGGCCATTTTGATTTTCCACTGTGGCAACCTCTTTAACCTGCGGGACTTTGTATCTTGCAGATTTTCGGAATGATCTTCAGCATGATCCTTTGTTGCGCCATCCGAAACAACAGAGAGATGGTATAATGGAAGTGTAAAGTCAACCAAAAAGTTCATATGGGGGGCGGGGGATGGGGATAAAGGGATGATGTCAGTCTTAGTATTTTGAACAGCCTTTTCTAAAAAAAAAAAATAAAGTTGTGCTATATTTTTATTTTAATGCAAGGCTTTTTTTTTTTTTCTTGGGCTTTATTGTATTTTTGTTTTTATTTTTTTGTATTTTTTTTTCTTTTTTTTTCAATATGAAGCTTGCCACTCGTATGTTTTCAGATGTTCAACCAATGATACAAGGTACCTGATTTGTTGATGGGTTAAATTCATATATGTATATTGTATATGTACACAAGGCCGTGTCGAGTTTATTCCTTTTTATTCTGAATTTTGCCTCTTTCTTATATTAATCAGACATAACTTATGTTGAATATAATTTGATACCTAATTAGAAAATAAAAATCCTGTACAAAAAATCAACGTGATCTGTTTTTACTTTATTGGGATCCGTGCCCGTGAATTTTAAAAAATACAATTTAATTCCTTTTAATCTGACATTCAATAATCCAACATTTTGTTTCTAGCAAAATCTTTACGATGCCGATGTTCTCCGACCTGACCGGTTTTCACGACCATTTTAAAACCATCCTTAAAGGGGTTGTCTACAACTAAACTTTAAAAAAAAAAAAAAAAGTGGCCAAGCATGGTTCCTCGCCCTCAGACCCCCGCATTTCCTCTTCTAGGCTTTTCTCTTTGCTACCATATGTGACTTTTGCAGCGGTGACCAGCCAATGATTGTGCACAACAGGTTGGACCAAGTTTGGACACCCTGCAGCAGGGATTTTGACCAACTCCTCCACACAGATCTTCTCCAGATCTTTCAGGTCACTCTTCCATACAGATCTTCTCCAGATCTTTCAGGTCACGCCTCCATACATATCTTCTCCAGATCTTTCAGGTCACTCCTCTATATAGATCTTCTCCAGCTCTTTCAGGTCACTCCTTCATACAGATCTTCTCCAGATCTTTCAGCTCACTCCTCCATACAGATCTTCTCCAGATCTTTCCGCTCACTCTCCATACAGATCTTCTCCAGATCTTTCCGCTCACTCCCTCCATACAGATCTTCTCCAGATCTTTCCGCTCACTCCTCCATACAGATCTTCTCCAGATCTTTCAGCTCACTCCTCCATACAGATCTTCTCCAGATCTTTCTGCTCACTCCTCCATACAGATCTTCTTCAGATCTTTCAGGTCACTCTTCCATACACATGGTCTTTCAGGTTTCGGGGCTGTCACTGGACAAAATTGACTTTCAGGTTCCTCCAAAGATTTTCTATTGGGTTCAGGTCCATAGACTGGCTAGGCTACTCCAGAACCTTGAAATGCTTCTTGGGAGCCGCTCCATAGTTGCCCTGGCTGTGTTTATCGGGTCATGTCATGTTGGAAGACCCAGCCACGATCCATCTACTGAGGGAAGGAGGTTGTTGGCCAAAATCTTGCGATACATGATCTCATCCATCTTCCATTAATACAGTGCAGTCATCCTGTCCCCTTTGTAGATAAGCACCTCCAAACTATGATGTTTCCACTCCTATGCTTCACGTTGGGACGGTGTTCTTGGGGTTGTACTCATCCTTATTCTTTCTCCAAACACGGAGAGTGAAGTTGATACCAAAAAGTTCTCTTTTGGTCTCATCTGACCACATGACCATCCATGCCTCCTCTGATCATCCAGACGGTCACTGGCGAACTTCAAACGGGCCTGGACATGAGTTAGTGTGAGCAGGAGGATCTTGCGTGCACTACAAGATTTTAATCTATCACGACGCAGTGTGTTACTAACTGTAATCTTTGAGACTGTGGTCCCAGCTCTCTTTAGGTCATCAACCAGGTCCTCCCGTGTAGGTCAGGAACCAGCCCAGAACTTTCTCAGAGTAATCCTTGAGGCGAGATTTTGCATGGAGCCCCAAACCAATTAAGATTGAGAATCCTTTTGTGTTTCTTGCATTTTAAAATAATTGCACCAACAGTTGTTGCCTTCTTACCAAGCTGCTTGCCTATTGTCCTGTAGCCTATCTCAGCCATGTGCAGGTCCACAATTTTGCCCTCAGTATCCTTAGACAGCTTGTTAGTCTTGCTTGCCTATTGTCCTGTAGCCTATCTCAGCCATGTGCAGGTCCACAATTTTGCCCTCAGTATCCTTAGACAGCTTGTTAGTCTTGTCTTTTATACAGGTAACTGGTTCAAACAGGTGCATTTAATACAGGTAATGAGTGCAGAGTTGGAGAAAAAATAACTGGTCTGTAAGAACAGAATTCTTGATGGTGGCTTGGTGATAAAATACTTATTTTATGCATTTTTTTTTTTCTTTTGTTCTTCTGGTTTTTGTGCCCTTATTGTGCTCTTCCTTTTTGTGGTCACCTCTGGCTTTTACAAGCCACAGAAAGCAGTAGAAGGGCACAGGGCAAGGGCAGCGATTATCGCCATCAGCGCTTATTTCATGGGCCTGTGGCTGCGACCTAAACCCGCGGAGACGGCGAATCTTCCCTTTACTTGTGTAGTGTAAGCAAGTGGGGGAGGGGAGAAGTGACGGCCATCAGATTAGCCTAAAATGAGCCCAAGTTAGAGGGCTCAATGTCCGCAGGGTCATTATGGGCCTTTGCGTTGTGTAATGGGGGGGGGGCAAAATAAAAAATACTTTAGATTCTAATGGAAAGCAGAACATTAACAGGCGGATACAGATATGAGGCGAAAACTGAAAAAAATGCTTAAAACGTCTTTCCTCTAAATCATGGAAACGATGACTAAGAGCTGGGAGTCACTGGCGGCGCAGATTGGAAACACATGTTTTTTCTCTCTCCTGGAAGTTTCTTAAGCCTTACATGTCAGAGGCCCCAGGCACTCCCTGTTTTTTTTTGCTTTAAACGGAAAAGAAAAATTTACCGTATTTCCCGAAATTTAAGATACAACAGAAATTGGATAATTCCATATGAGCCCTGGTGAGCTAGAGTACTGAAGGAGTTAATCATTTTAAATAACCCTTCGATTGCCACCAGGGATAACTACTGATCCTCGCTGGTGGTCTAGGGTAGAGGGGGGGGGGGGGGGGGAGTCGATACTTTGGTAGTTCACTCGCCTCCAGGGCTGCGCTGATGTTTCCGGTCACTGACTGACTGGGAAGCGTAAATCACTTTGCTCAGCAAGTTCATCATTCAAGTCTGTGCCAAGAGGAGGAGGAGGAGGAGGAGAGTGCCGGAGAAGTGAAGAAACAATCAGAGTTGTCGCAAAGACTCTGCACACACTTAAAGGGGTTCTCCACTTTATTTTAATTTTTAACAAATGCGTTGCACATGTAATTTTGTGACTCTAATATATAAGTATTACACGTTTTCTTCCCGTACTTCCACACAGACTGCACAGTTCTCCTCTTCTTATAGTGGAAGATGGTAGGAGAATCATGTGACCAGCCCTGCCCATTGGTCTCCAATAGAAATGCAGCATTAATTTAATGCTGCATTAAAGTGGTGTTTTGCAATTGGAGGAGGCTGATGGGCAGGGCTGGTCACATGATTTTCCATTTTCCACTTTGAGAACTTGAGATCTGCACAGTCTGTGAATAAGAAATAAATGAGAACATGTAACACTTTATTTAAGTGCCACAAAATTGCATCCCCCCCCCCATCCTCGCCTTAGCTATATAATTATACAATTCCCATAAATATAACCCCCCCCCCTATGCGCTGTCTTTCCCCATGTGCTTTTTCTTCTCCCCTTGTGTATACTCTCCCCTGTATGGTTTCTTGTCCCTGTGTGCGGTCTCTCACCATACTCTCTTCCTACTTTTGCGGTCTTATTTTTTCTTCCCCCCCCCCTTTTGTGGTCTCCCCACCCCCCCTTTGCGGTCTCCCCACCCCCACCCCCCTTTGCGGTCTCCCATCCCCCTTTGCGGTCTCCCCACCCCCCCTTTGCGGTCTTCCCACCCCCACCCCCCCTTTTGCGGTCTCCCCCCACCCCCTTTTGCGGTCTCCCCCCCCCCCCCCCCACCCCCTTTTGCGGTCTCCCCCCCCCCCCTTTTGCGGTCTCCCTCCCCCCCCTTTTGCGGTCTCCCTCCCCCCCCCCTTTTGCGGTCTCCCTCCCCCCCCCTTTTGCGGTCTCTTCTCTTCCCCCCCCCTTTTGCGGTCTCCCTCCCCCCCCCTTTTGCGGTCTCCCTCCCGCCCCTTTTGCGGTCTCCCTCCCCCCCCCTTTTGCGGTCCTCCCTCCCCCCCCCCTTTTGCGGTCTCCCTCCCCCCCCCCTTTTGCGGTCTCCCTCCCCCCCCCCTTTTGCGGTCTCCCTCCCCCCCCCCTTTTGCGGTCTCCCTCCCCCCCCCCTTTTGCGGTCTCCCTCCCCCCCCCCTTTGCGGTCTCCCTCCCCCCCCCCTTTTGCGGTCTCCCTCCCCCCCCCCCTTTTGCGGTCTCCCTCCCCCCCCCCTTTTGCGGTCTCCCTCCCCCCCCCTTTTGCGGTCTCCCTCCCCCCCCCCTTTGCGGTCTCTTCTCTTCCCCCCCCCTTTTGCGGTCTCCCTCCCCCCCCCCTTTTGCGGTCTCTTCTCTCCCCCCCCCCCCCTTTTGCGGTCTCCCTCCCCCCTTTTGCGGTCTCCCTCCACCCCCCTTTTGCGGTCTCCCTCCCCCCCCCTTTTGCGGTCTCCCTCCCCCCCCCTTTTGCGGTCTCCCTCCCCCCCCCTTTGCGGTCTCCCTCCCCCCCCTTTTGCGGTCTCCCCCCCCCCCCCCTTTTGCGGTCTCCCTCCCCCCCCTTTTGCGGTCTCTCTCCCCCCCCCCCTTTTGCGATCTCCCTCCCCCCCCCCCTTTTGCGATCTCCCTCCCCCCCCCCCTTTTGCGGTCTCCCTTCCCCCCCCCCTTTTGCGGTCTCCCTCCCCCCCCCCCTTTTGCGGTCTCCCTCCCCCCCCCTTTTGCGGTCTCCCTCCCCCCCCCCTTTTGCGGTCTCCCTCCCCCCCCCCCTTTTGCGGTCTCCCTCCCCCCCCTTTTGCGGTCTCCCTCCCCCCCCCCTTTTGCGGTCTCCCTCCCCCCCCTTTTGCGGTCTCCCTCCCCCCCTTTTGCGGTCTCTTCTCTTCCCCCCCCCCCCTCCCTTTTGCGGTCTCTTCTCCCCCCCCCCCTCCCTGTGCAGTCTCTTGTGTTCAGCTCCCCCCCCCCCCCCCCCCGGTCCGTCTTTTTACCCCACCCCCGTGCGGTCCCCTGCGCTGTGTGATGAGGCAGCGTCCTTCCTGCAGAGCGGTGTCCCAGCGATGCAGGAGATCAGTGCTGCTGACCCATAGGTGTCAGGTGATATCACTGGTCTCTGCTCCCGACTTATTAGTATTCATATGCCAGGAGCAGTCAGGACGCTGCGCTCATTACATAATGCAGAGAGAGAGCGCACGAGAGGAAAGAGTACACGGGGAGTGGCGAGACTGTTACCCGGACGGTGGGCACCAAACATCACAAAGCGCTGTGGACACAGACTGGCAAACAGCGCTGATGGTGTCCCCGAGAGCAAGTGGGCCCCGGCACTTGCCCGCGTACGTCGGGTGGTGACGCAGGCCCTGATAAGTAGATAATCCCTCTAAGACCCCTGATGAATGATCACTAGGCAGTACTGATCATTGTCTAAAAAAATCAACATGGCTGCCTGGTTGTTTGTGAAGGATTCCAAATATTCTTCATATGTAAGGTTTATGACTAGACTTGAGCCTATGATATTAATAACTTATCTGGAAAGGTCATCAATGTCCCCATCCCAGAAAACCGACTGAAAACTGGAAAAACCCCTTTAAGATTTATATGAAATTTTTTTTTTTTTTTTTCTGTTTTTGACCTTTTATTATGGTGTTTGGTTTCCGCGGCGACACAAAATGCTGAACGTTGATTTTAGACGCGATGACAAATGAACAAGTCATCCAAACCAAACCCTTCCACCTGAGTATATAATCTACGGAGGAGCGCTCGGCCCGGTCTCCACGGGAGACTTACAATAACAGGCCTTGTTTATCTGATGTGAATGGCGCACACCGGGGAGATGAGGCCGAGAAGGAAATAACAACGCATTAGTGACTCAGTAAATGTCAAAAGTCTACTTAAAGGGGTTTTCCGGTTCTTCGATGTATAGACTAAGCGCAGTGTAATGAAGTTTTACCACTTTCTAATATGGGAGAGATTTATAGAAGTGTCTACAGGATAAATGAGGCCTTTGTTGCCAATAGCAACCAATCACGGCACAGGTTTCATTTTATATTCTGGTTTTAGAAATTGAAAGCGATGTGATTGGTTGTTAAAGCAATACTATTATTCTTTTAGACTGTTACCTAAATCTGATACGATTAGTGATGAGCGGGCACTACCATGCTCAGGTGCTCAGTACTCGTAACTAGTGATGAGCGGGCACTACCATGCTCGGGTGCTTGGTACTCGTAACTAGTGATGAGCGGGCACTACCATGCTCAGGTGCTCAGTACTCGTAACTAGTGATGAGTGGGCACTACCATGCTCGGATGCTCAGTACTCGTAACTAGTGATGAGCGGGCACTACCATGCTCGGATGCTCAATACTCGTAACTAGTGATGAGCGGGCACTACCATGCTCGGGTGCTCAGTACTCGTAACTAGTGATGAGCGGGCACTACCATGCTCGGATGCTCAATACTCGTAACTAGTGATGAACGGGCACTACCATGCTCGGTTGCTCGGTACTCGTAACTAGTGATGAACGGGCACTACCATGCTCGGATGCTCGGTACTCGTAACTAGTGATGAACGGGCACTACCATGCTCGGATGCTCGGTACTCGTAACTAGTGATGAGCGGGCACTACCATGCTCGGATGCTCGGTACTCGTAACTAGTGATGAGCGGGCACTACAATGCTCGGATGCTCGGTATTCGTAACTAGTGATGAGCGGGCACTACCATGCTCGGATGCTCGGTACTCGTAACTAGTGATGAACGGGCACTACCATGCTCGGATGCTCGGTACTCGTAACTAGTGATGAACGGGCAACTACCATGCTCGGATGCTCGGTACTCGTAACTAGTGATGAGCGGGCACTACCATGCTCGGATGCTCGGTACTCGTAACTAGTGATGAGCGGGCACTACCATGCTCAGGGTGCTCAGTACTGGTAACTAGTGATGAGCGGGCACTACCATGCTCGGGTACTCAGTACTCGTAACTAGTGATGAGCGGGCACTACCATGCTCGGGTGCTCTGTACTTGTAACTAGTGATGAGCGGGCACTACCATGCTCAGTACTCGTAACTAGTGATGAGCGGGCACTACCATGCTCGGGTGCTCGGTACTCGTAACTAGTGATGAGCGGGCACTACCATGCTCAGGTGCTCGGTACTCGTAACTAGTGATCAGCGAGCACCTGTTTTGTTTTTTTTCCTGTTTTGTCAACCCCCTTGGTTTTTGCTCCTTTTTTGAAAGAATGAGCGTGTCAATTCTTTTCACTGGTTTTGCTGCGGTTTTACCGCAAATCATTGAGGAAGTGCAAAACTGCAGTTTATTTCCTGGTCAAAGATGAGGTTTTGCTGCAGAAACAAACCTGAGCAAAAACGCCCTGTGTGAACATAGCCTTACACCTCTCAAGTGGAATTTTGGACTCTTCTTTATAATCTGCTCCAGGTCTCTCATATTTGAAGGCATCTTCTCTTCTCCCAACAGCAATTTTCAGATCTCTCCACAGATCTCAATGGGATTTAGATCCGGACTCATTGCTGCCACTTAAGAATTCTCCAGTGCTTTGTTTTCATCCATTTCCGGGGCTTCTTGAAGTAAGTTTGGGGTCATTGTCCTGCTGGAAGACCCTTCACCTAGGACACAAACCCAGCTTTCTGACACTGGGCAGTACACTGCCACCCAAAATCCTTCGGTAATCTTCAGATGCACAAAGTCAAGGCACCCAGTGCCAGAGGCAGCAAAACAACCCCAAAACATCTCTGACCCCCACCATATCTGACTGTAGGTCCTGTGTTCCTTTCTTTGTAGGCCTCATTCTGTTTTTGGCAAACATCAGAATGATGTGTTTTACAAAAAAGCGCTACCTAGGTCTCATCTGTCCACGAGACACTTTCAAATAAGGATTTTGGTTACATACATTTTGGCACACTAGTCTAGATTTTCTATATCACTGTCAGCAGTGGGGTCCTCCTGGGTCTTCTCCATAGTGTTTCATTTTATTCAAATATGGACGGATAGTTCGCACTGACACTGATGCCCCCTGAACCTGCAGGAGAGCTTGAATTTCTTTGGAACTTGATTGGAGGCAGCCTATCCACCATCCAGACTATCCTGCATTGCAAGCTTTCACAATTTTTTTTTTTTCCTGCCGTCCACGTCCAGGGAAATTAGCTACAGTGTCATGGGGTGTAAACGTTTGATTATGTTGCACCACTGTGGACAAAGAAACATCAAGATCTCTGGAGATATAACCTTAAGATTGTTGATATTTTTCTACAATTGTGCTTCTCAAACCCTCACAGTTCTCCTCCTCTTTCTGTTCTCCATCCTTAGTGTGGCACACAATGCAAAATTTGAGTCAACTTCTCCCCTTTTTGTCTTGTTTCAGGTTTGATTTTTATATTGCCCATACAGCATCACATAATAGAAACAAAGGTGTTTGACCAACCAGCCCATTTTTGTAGTCTTTTTTTTTTTTTTTTTCTGTTTTTTTTCTGTTCTTCCAATACACAAAGATATTAACGTGTAATTTCAATAATTTTCTGGGAGAAATACTTAATTTTCTGGAACCAATTTCAAGGGTGCCAACACTTTCAGCCATGACTGTAGATGTCAAGTTTAGAGGAGGTACATACGTAGGGTAATCTATAGTCCGTTTAAGTAATAACCTTAATCCCAATGCCATCTTATCATCCTGGAAGCCTAGAAAGATTTCTTGTATAGTGCACAGTGTCTGTCATCTGCAGGTAAAGCCATTATACATTATAGGGCAATGTGTCTACGGACCTCCAGATGGTGAAGTTGAGTCTGTGGCCGCCTTTACCCTGGATTCATTTGTCCTGGTAACTCCCTCTTTGGCTTTCAGTAAGAAAAGCTGTAATTCTTTGCAGACGGGTAAATCTTTAACCCAGAGTCAGATAATGTAATTTCTAGCCTTGGAGATAATCAGATGTCTGCTCCGGACAAGTAATACATGGACGGAGAAAGCTTTAATGGATATTTTTTTCTTAGTTTACTCATCTCGATCTCTATAATTTACTTGTAATTGGCTGCTGATGATCAAGAATTATGATCCACAGGGAAACTGAAAACATGGAAGTCTGGAAAATGCCTGAAATTTCTTCTGAAACGTGTGTGGGGGTGGGGATCCTTAAAGGGGAATTCTAATTTTTTTAAAGTAAAGTGTAAATCGTTGTGTCATGAAAGTTTAGCAACTTCTTTATATATTTTGTGTATCAATTCTTCACCATCTATAAGAACTCTGCTCATATATTAATACATATCATAGGCAATTACTCATAGGTATGTAAGATGGTTTATTTATATCATAGGTGGCCCAAACAAAGTAGAAGGGAGATGCACAGACACGCACACATTCTAGTAAGTGTTTTATCTCAGCCCCATTCTGAATTCACAGCTACACTTTTCAATACTACTGTGTAAATGTCACGGTGATTATAGAGAAAGCAGGTTACAGGGTCTCTTAGACTGGCCCTCAGACTTGGGGGGGGCCCTAGCTATCCCGATCTCAGAGTTACCTCTGAAGGTGATGATATCTAAACCGCCCTTCTGACCAGCTCTGATCTTATACACCCAACCCCATTAGAGGACCGAGACAAGAGTTTGATTAAGCCAACAGAAATAGACAAACAGGGGGAAACCAAAACTCTATCTCACAGCACGGTCACCCAGTGGTATAAGACAATAAGAGTTAAGGAGGAAAATAAGAGCAGGGAGGAAATAACAAGATGATAAGCGGTAAGGAGAAAAATAAGAGCAGGGAGGAAACCATAAGATAAGAGGTAAGGAGGAAAATAAAAGCAGGGAGGAAACAAGACAATGAGAGAACGCCACAACAACTCCAAACACAAAGCAATAAAATCACCAGCAGGAATTGGACACAACAGCACACAGGCCAACACAGCAAAGCTATAGTCGGCATGGGAAGACAGATTCCACCATCTAAATAGGAAGGGAGCCAATGTGATAGGTTTCCAACAACATGTGATCCCAGAAGTAACAAGTAGCTAGCAGAGGCTAACTCTTACTAGGCTGACCATTAATGAGCGCACAGCTGGTCGATGCCCGACTCAGATACACAATAGAAACCCTAGTGTGGAGTGTCAGAATCTGTAGTGTGAACAGTGTCTGATGCCGCCATTACACTCGGAGAGTTTGCTTCAAACCTGTACCACCAGTAATGTCCTGCTAATGAGGGTGTATTACATGGGGGAGCAGGAATTGCTCATGTTTGTGTTTTATGTGTAAAGGGAGTTCACTGCATACTGTTTATACCTGTTGTCACAACCTATTTGACCCTACTGCTGCAGGACTGTCAGCTTTTGCCAAGGCTTGGCCTGTGGGAGGAGTTTTTCTCCTGTGCCTCGTTTCCAGGATCATGGCACCTTATCTAGGGGTCATCTCCGGTGATCTGGTACCAGTTATAGTTTTGCTCCGCAGCGTGATTGCTGGTCCCTGTAAGTACCTGATCCTGCCCATCCTCCCTGTTCTCCCATCCTCCTGACTGTTTCTGTCCTCCCTGTTTCCCGTTCTCCTGACTGCGTCCATCCTCCCTGTCTCCCGTCCTCCTGACTGTTTCCATCCTCCCTGTCACCCATTCTCCTGACTGCGTCCGTCCTCCCTGTTCTCCCATCCTCCTGTTTCTGTCCTCCCTGTCTCCCGTTCTGACTGCGTCCATCCTCCCTGTCTCCCGTCCTCCTGTTTCCATCCTCCCTGTCTCAGGTTCTCCTGACTGCGTCAATCTTCCCTGTCTCTCGTTCTCCTGACTGTTTCCATCCTCCCTGTCTCTCGTTCTCCTGACTGTTTCCATCCTCCCTTTCTCCCGTTCTCCTGACTGTTTCCATCCTCCCTGTCTCTCGTTCTCCTGACTGTTTCCATCCTCCCTGTCTCCCGTCCTCCTGACTGTTTCCATCCTCCCTGTCTCCCGTCCTCCTGGCTGTTTCCATCCTCCCTGTCTCCCGTCCTCCTGACTGTTTCCATCTTCCCTGTTTCCTGTTCTCCTGACTGCGTCCGTCCTCCCTGTTTCCTGTTCTCCTGACTGCGTCCGTCCTCCCTGTCTCCCGTCCTCCTGACTGTTTCCATGCTCCCTGTCACCCATTCTCCTGACTGCGTCCGTCCTCCCTGTTCTCCCATCCTCCTGTTTCTGTCCTCCCTGTCTCCCGTTCTGACTGCGTCCATCCTCCCTGTATCCCGTCATCCTGTTTCCATCCTCCCTGTCTCAGGTTCTCCTGACTGCGTCAATCTTCCCTGTCTCTCGTTCTCCTGACTGTTTCCATCCTCCCTGTCTCTCGTTCTCCTGACTGTTTCCATCCTCCCTGTCTCCCGTTCTCCTGACTGTTTCCCATCCTCCCTGTCTCCCGTCCTCCTGACTGTTTCCATCCTCCCTGTCTCCCGTCCTCCTGACTGTTTCCATCCTACCTGTCTCCCGTCCTCCTGACTGTTTCCATCCTCCCTGTCTCCCGTCCTCCCGACTGTTTCCATCCTCCCTCTCTCCCGTCCTCCTGACTGTTTCCATCCTCCCTGTTTCCTGTTCTCCTGACTGCGTCCGTCCTCCCTGTTTCCTGTTCTCCTGACTGCGTCCGTCCTCCCTGTCTCCCGTCCTCCTGACTGTTTCCATCCTCCCTGTCACCCATTCTCCTGACTGCGTCCGTCCTCCCTGTTCTCCCATCCTCCTGTTTCTGTCCTCCCTGTCTCCCGTTCTGACTGCGTCCATCCTCCCTGTCTCCCGTCCTCCTGTTTCCATCCTCCCTGTCTCAGGTTCTCCTGACTGCGTCAATCTTCCCTGTCTCTCGTTCTCCTGACTGTTTCCATCCTCCCTGTCTCTCGTTCTCCTGACTGTTTCCATCCTCCCTGTCTCCCGTTCTCCTGACTGTTTCCATCCTCCCTGTCTCCCGTCCTCCTGACTGTTTCCATCCTCCCTGTCTCCCGTCCTCCTGACTGTTTCCATCCTCCCTGTCTCCCGTCCTCCTGACTGTTTCCATCCTCCCTGTTTCCTGTTCTCCTGACTGCGTCTGTCCTCCCTGACTCCCGTCCTACTTTCTCCGACTCCCTCTTCGTCGCTCCTCTCCCTGCGTTTCCCCACCTTTATCTGCTCTCCCAGCTCCCGACCACGGCTCGTCACTGACTCTGGTTTCCGCACCCCTTCGGTCCTTGATACTCTTTCTTGGCTTCTGACCCGGCTTCCCTTGACTCAGTTTCCGTCCAACCCCTGGTATTGCCTTATCTCCTGGCACCGACCCCGGCTCTTACGACTATCCCCTTTCATCCACTGTGTAAGAACTTCACCTAGTGGATGCTTTACAGCCCGTACACTTGTGCTCCAGCTCCCATTGCTGGTGCTTTACACCTGTATACAGTTGGCTCAGAAGCTCCCTCTAGTGGTGGCTGAAGGTAGGCACAATTTTATTTTTTATTATATAAAAATTACTCGGCATTAAGATATTTTTTTTTTTACAGTATTCGGAAATGTTTTTTAGCTGCAGCGTGTAGTTCTGTGTAGGTTTGCAATGCCCAGGCCTCCATTACAGCAGGCGTTCCTTCATTCCATTGTTTGCAGGGGAAACCTTACACCGCACACCGGGGCGGAGAGGCGCACATTCCGAGATGAGCACCTTCAATAGCATCTCTATTATTTGTCAAAGTGGAGCAACTGCAGAGTCCCAACCCCCAGTACAAACACTTTGCCGAAATGACTGAATGCATTTTTTGCTGGCAGCCCCGCCAGTGTTTTCATAAGAAGTTCCATCTCCTATGATTGTGTCACTTCTCCACGTTCAGGAAATAAAGGGACAGTGGAAAGTCAGCATTCAGGATCTCTGGAGTGAGTCATTGGTGCACATGCCTGCCGCAGCTCCGGATGGCATAACGATGGCTCGTCATGATTCAACAACCCAAAACTTAAACATCCATTAGTAATGAATCCGTCAGGTTACCTGGAATAACAGTGCCTGAATGATACACAGCACAAAGGTGAATGGACAGAGCGATACCGGTGACAGTCTCATGACGGCCATCGCTGAAACTGTTTTCCGGTTCCATGAACACAGCCCTAAATGCTAAAATTCTGGCTTCCTACGGTCAACATTAGTTAAAACTTGATGGATACAGATTTATACAGCTCCTTTTGAAAATAATACTTGCTACACAGTATAATTCTAAAATGGAAGAGCTCCCCCTGGTGGCAAATATGGGCAGAAAGACTTTTACATTTCTCTGCCTGCTTTATCTAAGCAGCATCATTCCCGCAGAGGAGTCAGTCCAGACACCATAAATTGTGCTAGTTGTGAAGGGTTAAAAAAGGGTGGCAATATCAGCAGAGAGGGATAACAAAACGCGCAGGGCTGGCAACCAATGAAAATGCAGAAAGTAGGAATCTTTAGGCTTCTTTAGTTACTATCTCTTCTGAAGTACTCCAAAAGATCACCTTAAGAGTTCCTACCGTGAGGAGATAACCAGAGAAGTCATAATATTAAGAGGATTTTTGGAGTACTTAATATTTATACTGCTTTATCCCTGAACTGTCCTGCCCCTCTCTAGTTGCAGGGGCGCTGGCACTCTCACCTCCCCGACTGCGCTGCTCTGTCCCTAGTCCATGCTACTGTCTCACAGGGCCTCCTGGGAGTGTCCTTACGGCATGCGCATGGACACGTCCCTTTTCTTAAAGAGCTAGTACTCCATCAGCTGGAAGATCCTCTCAGCCTATCACTGAGAGACATCAGGTATTAAAGGCACCTTTCCCCTTCGGGCAGGTGCCTGGGCAATGTCTTTTTTCTGTTGCTAGTTCTCAGTTCTTTTTTTGCTGCTGCTGTTATTTTGCTGTCAAGTTTGCTGCTGCTGCCATTATCCATACCACAGCCGCAAACCATCCAGATAGGCCACACCTACGTTACTGTCCACTGCTGTTGCTGCAACTATCCAGTCTGGCCCTTGCTGCTATGTCCATCCATCTTGGTAAAACCTAGCATACTGGCTGCTGCTGCTGATCTTATTATTAGAGACTGTTGTGTCCATACCTGTGGTGCCAGCTGCCAAGGTACCGTGATCCCCTGGGGCTGCCCTTGTCAGCTACCTACCAGTGTGTTAGCCTATATCCACCATCTGTGCCTTTATCAATAATTTGTTAGCCATTCAGGTTAGGTCCTCCAGGTCAGTGATCAGTGCCTTTTGTCCAGTGGATCCAATAGTGATGAGCGAGCACTACCATGCTCGGGTGCTCAGTACTCGTAACTAGTAATGAGTGGGCACTACCATGCTCGGGTGCTCGGTACTCGTAACTAGTGATGAGCAGGCACTACCATGCTCGGGTGCTTGGTACTCGAAACTAGTGATGAGCGAGCACTACCATGCTCAGGTGCTCAGTACTCGTAACTAGTGATGAGCGGGCACTACCATGCTCGGGTGCTCAGTACTCGTAACTAGTGATGAGCTGGAACTACCATGCTTGGGTGCTCTGTACTCATAACTAGTGATGACCGGGCACTACAATGCTCGGGTGATCTGTACTCGTAACTAGTGATGAGCGGGCACTACCATGCTCAGGTGCTCAGTACTCGTAACAAGTGAGCGGGCACTACCATGCTTGGGTGCTCTGTACTCGTAACTAGTGATGACCGGGCACTACCATGCTCGGGTGCTCTGTACTCGTAACTAGTGATGAGCGGACACTACCATGCTCGGGTGCTCTGTACTCGTAACTAGTGATGAGCGATCACTACCATGCTCGGGTGCTCAGTACTCGTAACTAGTGATGAGCGGGCACTACCATGCTCGGGTGCTCAGTACTCGTAACTAGTGATGAGCGGGCACTACCATGCTCGGGTGCTCAGTACTCGTAACTAGTGATGAGTGGGCACTACCATGCTCAGGTGCTCTGTACTCGTAACTAGTGATGAGGGAGCACTACCATGCTCGGGTGCTCTGTACTCGTAACTAGTGATGAGCAGGCACTACCATGCTCAGGTGCTCAGTACTGGTAACTAGTGATGAGCGGGCACTACCATGCTTGGGTTCTCAGTACTCGTAACTAGTGATGAGCGGGCACTACCATGCTTGGGTGCTCAGTACTCGTAACTAGTGATGAGTGGGCACTACCATGCTCAGGTGCTCTGTACTCGTAACTAGTGATGAGGGAGCACTACCATGCTCGGGTGCTCTGTACTCGTAACTAGTGATGAGCGGGCACTACCATGCTCAGGTGCTCAGTACTCGTAACTAGTGATGAGCTGGAACTACCATGCTTGGGTGATCTGTACTCGTAACTAGTGATGACCGGGCACTACCATGCTCGGGTGCTCTGTACTCGTAACTAGTGATGAGCGGGCACTACCATGCTCAGGTGCTCAGTACTGGTAACTAGTGATGAGCGGGCACTACCATGCTTGGGTTCTCAGTACTCGTAACTAGTGATGAGCGGGCACTACCATGCTTGGGTGCTCAGTACTCGTAACTAGTGATGAGTGGGCACTACCATGCTCAGGTGCTCTGTACTCGTAACTAGTGATGAGGGAGCACTACCATGCTCGGGTGCTCTGTACTCGTAACTAGTGATGAGCGGGCACTACCATGCTCAGGTGCTCAGTACTCGTAACTAGTGATGAGCTGGAACTACCATGCTTGGGTGATCTGTACTCGTAACTAGTGATGACCGGGCACTACCATGCTCGGGTGCTCTGTACTCGTAACTAGTGATGAGCGGTCACTACCATGCTCGGGTGCTCAGTACTCGTAACTAGTGATGAGCGGGCACTACCATGCTCAGGTGCTCAGTACTCGTAACTAGTGATGAGCGAGCACTACCATGCTCAGGTTCTCAGTACTCGTAACTAGTGATGAGCGAGCACTACCATGCTCAGGTGCTCAGTACTCATAACTAGTGATGAGCGGGCACTACCATGCTCAGGTGCTCAGTACTTGTAACTAGTGATGAGCGGGCACTACCATGCTCAGGTGCTCAGTACTCGTAACTAGTGATGAGCGGGCACTACCATGCTCAGGTGCTCTGTACTCGTAACTAGTGATGAGCGAGCACTACCATGCTCGGGTGCTCTGTACTCGTAACTAGTGATGACCGGGCACTACATTGCTCGGGTGCTCTGTACTCGTAACTAGTGATGAGCGGGCACTACCATGCTCAGGTGCTCAGTACTCGTAACTAGTGATGAGCGGGCACTACCATGCTTGGGTGCTCTGTACTCGTAACTAGTGATGACCGGGCACTACCATGCTCGGGTGCTCTGTACTCGTAACTAGTGATGAGCGATCACTACCATGCTCGGGTGCTCAGTACTCGTAACTAGTGATGAGCGGGCACTACCATGCTCGGGTGCTCAGTACTCGTAACTAGTGATGAGCTGACACTACCATGATCAGGTGCTCAGTACTCGTAACTAGTGATGAGCGGGCACTACCATGCTCGGGTGCTCAGTACTCGTAACTAGTGATGAGGGAGCACTACCATGCTCGGGTGCTCTGTACTCGTAACTAGTGATGAGCGGGCACTACCATGCTCAGGTGCTCAGTACTGGTAACTAGTGATGAGCGGGCACTACCATGCTTGGGTTCTCAGTACTCGTAACTAGTGATGAGCGGGCACTACCATGCTTGGGTGCTCAGTACTTGTAACTAGTGATGAGGGAGCACTACCATGCTCGGGTGCTCTGTACTCGTAACTAGTGATGAGCGGGCACTACCATGCTCAGGTGCTCAGTACTCGTAACTAGTGATGAACTGGAACTACCATGCTTGGGTGATCTGTACTCGTAACTAGTGATGACCGGGCACTACCATGCTCGGGTGCTCTGTACTCGTAACTAGTGATGAGCGGTCACTACCATGCTCGGGTGCTCAGTACTCGTAACTAGTGATGAGCGGGCACTACCATGCTCAGGTGCTCAGTACTCGTAACTAGTGATGAGCGAGCACTACCATGCTCAGGTTCTCAGTACTCGTAACTAGTGATGAGCGAGCACTACCATGCTCAGGTGCTCAGTACTCATAACTAGTGATGAGCGGGCACTACCATGCTCAGGTGCTCAGTACTTGTAACTAGTGATGAGCGAGCACTACCATGCTCGGGTGCTCTGTACTCGTAACTAGTGATGACCGGGCACTACATTGCTCGGGTGCTCTGTACTCGTAACTAGTGATGAGCGGGCACTACCATGCTCAGGTGCTCAGTACTCGTAACTAGTGATGAGCGGGCACTACCATGCTTGGGTGCTCTGTACTCGTAACTAGTGATGACCGGGCACTACCATGCTCGGGTGCTCTGTACTCGTAACTAGTGATGAGCGATCACTACCATGCTCGGGTGCTCAGTACTCGTAACTAGTGATGAGCGGGCACTACCATGCTCGGGTGCTCAGTACTCGTAACTAGTGATGAGCTGACACTACCATGATCAGGTGCTCAGTACTCGTAACTAGTGATGAGCGGGCACTACCATGCTCGGGTGCTCAGTACTCGTAACTAGTGATGAGCGGGCACTACCATGCTCGGGTGCTCAGTACTCGTAACTAGTGATGAGCGGGCACTACCATGCTCGGGTGCTCAGCACTCGTAACTAGTGATGAGCGGGCACTACCATGCTCAGGTGCTCAGTACTCGTAACTAGTGATGAGCGATCACTACCATGCTCGGGTGCTCTGTACTCGTAACGAGTGATGAGCGGGCACTACCATGCTCGGGTGCTCAGTACTCGTAACTAGTGATGAGCGAGCACTACCATGCTCGGGTGCTCTGTACTCGTAACTAGTGATGACCGGGCACTACCATGCTCGGGTGCTCAGTACTCGTAACTAGTGATGAGCGAGCACTACCATGCTCAGGTGCTCAGTGCTCGTAACTAGTGATGAGCAGGCACTACCATGCTCGGGTGCTCTGTACTCGTAACTAGTGATGAGCGGGCACTACCATGCTCGGGTGCTCTGTACTCGTAACTAGTGATGAGCGGGCACTACCATGCTCGGGTGCTCAGTACTCGTAACTAGTGATGAGCGAGCACTACCATGCTCGGGTGCTCAGTACTCGTAACTAGTGATGAGCGAGCACTACCATGCTCGGGTGCTCTGTACTCGTAACTAGTGATGACCGGGCACTACCATGCTCGGGTGCTCAGTACTCGTAACTAGTGATGAGCGAGCACTACCATGCTCAGGTGCTCAGTGCTCGTAACTAGTGATGAGCGGGCACTACCATGCTCGGGTGCTCTGTACTCGTAACTAGTGATGAGCGGGCACTACCATGCTCGAGTGCTCTGTACTCATAACCAGTGATGAGCGGGCACTACCATGCTCGGGTGCTCTGTACTCGTAACTAGTGATGAGCGAGCACTACCATGCTCGGGTGCTCAGTACTCGTAACTAGTGATGAGCGAGCACTACCATGCTCAGGTGCTCAGTACTTGTAACTAGTGATGAGCGGGCACTACCATGCTCAGGTGCCCAGTACTCGTAACTAGTGATGAGCGGGCACTGCCATGCTCGGGTGCTCAGTACTCGTAACTAGTGATGAGCGGGCACTACCATGCTCGGGTGCTCTGTACTCGTAACTAGTGATGAGCGGGCACTACCATGCTCGGATGCTCTGTCCTCGTAACTAGTGATGAGCGGGCACTACCATGCTCAGGTGCTCAGTACTAGTAACTAGTGATTAGCGGACACTACCATGCTCAGGTGCTCAGTACTCGTAACTAGTGATGAGCTGGCACTACCATGCTCGGATGCTCTGTCCTCGTAACTAGTGATGAGCGGGCACTACCATGCTCGGGTGCTCAGTACTCGTAACTAGTGATGAGCGAGCACTACCATGCTCGGTTGCTCAGTACTCGTAACTAGTGATGAGCGAGCACTGCTATGCTCGGGTGCTCAGTACTCATTTAAAACAGTTGGATGCTCGGATGGGCATCACTTGAGCACCTGAATCTAAAGGAAGTCAATGGGGACTCGAGCATTTTTCCAGGATATCTTCAGGAAAAATGCTCGAGTCCCCCATTGACTTTCATTATTGAGTCATTTGAGTCGCGCCCATCCAAGCATCCAACTGCTCTTAACAAGTATGGCGCACCCGAGATTGGTAGTACTCGCTCATCACTACTATCATTTTCTGAAGTATTCCTGAAATCATCTTTATACTAAAACGTCTTGATTTGTCTCCTCCCATGAGGAACTTCCAAGGCGATCTTGAAAATATGACTTCTTGAGGCGTTTCCCACAATTAACTATTCATAGAATCATAGAATCTCACCTTCCTATGCAACATTCCATGAAGACCTTGTTACAGCGCTCCTGGAATCAAATTATGACTTTTTGGATTGGTTCCTCCCATGAAGAACTCACAGAACTCACCCATGAAGAACTCACAGAACTCACCCATGAAGAACTCACAGAACTCACCCATGAAGAGCTCACAGAACTCACCCATGAAGAACTCACAGAACTCACCCATGAAGAACTCACAGAACTCACCCATGAAGAACTCACAGAACTCACCCATGAAGAGCTCACAGAACTCACCCATACAGAACTCACCCATGAAGAACTCACAGAACTCACCCATGAAGAACTCACAGAACTCACCCATGAAGAACTCACAAAACTCACCCATGTAGAGCACACCGATCTCACCCATGAAGAGCTCACAGAACTCACCCATGAAGAACTCACAGAACTCACCCATGAAGAGCACACAGATATCACCCATGAAGAGCTCACAGAACTCACCCATGAAGAACTCACAGAACTCACCCATGAAGAGCACACAGATCTCACCCATGAAGAGCTCACAGAACTCACCCATGAAGAACTCACAGAACTCACCCATGAAGAACTCACAGAACTCACCCATGAAGAACTCACAGAACTCACCCATGAAGAGCTCACAGAACTCACCCATGAAGAGCACACAGATCTCACCCATGAAGAACTCACAGAACTCACCCATGAAGAGCTCACAGAACTCACCCATGAAGAACTCACAGATCTCACCCATGAAGAACTCACAGAACTCACCCATGAAGAGCACACAGATCTCACCCATGAAGAGCTCACAGAACTCACCCATGAAGAACTCACAGAACTCACCCATGAAGAGCTCACAGAACTCACCCATGAAGAACTCACAGAACTCACCCATGAAGAACTCACAGAACTCACCCATGAAGAGCACACAGATCTCACCCATGAAGAGCTCACAGAACTCACCCATGAAGAACTCACAGAACTCACCCATGAAGAACTCACAGAACTCACCCATGAAGAGCTCACAGAACTCACCCATGAAGAGCTCACAGAACTCACCCATGAAGAGCTCACAGAACTCACCCATGAAGAGAACACGGATCACAAATGAAAACGTGACGTTCTCCTTCAACATCATGAAAGTACCTACATCGTACCTGGTGGTATATAACGGTATATACTGAGCTTGAATGTAGCGGTATATACTGAGTGTGAACGTCACCTCTTCATTCGAGGAGATTTATATTGTACATCATATTGAGGATTTTCTCGGGCTCCGGGATCTCACATTGGCAGACAGTAGCATAGTAAATTATAGCCTGACTGATTTATATTTAGTCACCGGTAAACTGTAATTCTTATCCTAACTACACCCACATGTTGCAATTCCATTTAAAGGGGATCACCAGGTTTATCGGCTGCATATTGCTATAAACCCTGTCTGACTGGACCTCCCCGAAACATTGGCCAACCTCATAGAGGCTTACCGGAAGCAGCACTGTGCTATGGAGTTGAACAGATCTTTCAACTGTTTCTGTGTCTGTTGCTTCTGAAGAACAAACTTCTGTATCTACTATATCCCCATAACAGTGCCAGCCTGAGAGCCCCATAACAAAGCTATCCTCAGGGCCCCATAGCAGTGTCAGCCACAGTGCCCTCATAACAGATTCGACTACAGACTTCATAACAGAGTTGGCCTCAGGGCCCCATAGCTGTAACAGCCAGAGTGCCCCAAAAGAGACCCAGCCGCAGAGCCCTATGACCGAGCTAACCACAGGGCCCCCATAACAGGGCCTCAATAACAGAGATAACCATAGTGAACCCATAACAAAGCCAACCAGTGGGACCTTGCTCTCAGGGTTCACGCTTGGGATTTTCTGGACCGTTTTTGTGGAAAGTCCTATCCCCCTTGTTGCGCTGGTACCCCAATTCTGGAGCGGGTGGAGAGGCTTCGTTCTCGTCGGGTAAATTGTCAGGTTGCCTGAAGCTACTCCCTGACCTAGGGTCCACGTACCCGGTTGTGCCCTGGTCCCAGCCTGGTGATGGTATGACTCGCCCACCCCAGGGCTATGGGACACCCGGTGCCGGGCCGGACTAGTCCGGTGGTTGTCAGTGGTGGCGGGGCCCGACTCCGTGGCCCTGGTGGGTGTCAATAAAATATGGCTGCAGTGTTGGGGTGAATAAAGTTTGTGTTCGTGACGCCACCTGTGGTATGCAGCTATTAAGCCGCCGCTGCTGTGTGAGGCCTCCGGGGTGATGTTATGGCAGCAATGGTGGTACTGCTCCCCACAGGTGGAGCGGAGCCCCGGGGCACAGTTGGTGCTTATTAGTGTCTATGCAGAGAAATAACTGAGGCAACACCAGGGGTGCAGTTTCAGTTGGTCTTTACTCACAGTTCTTGTCAAGGCCTGCAGGAGCCTTTGGACTGCTGGGACCACTGTCAGGGACCTCCGCCGATCCCGGGTAGATCTGGGGGTTGATGCCAGTGCACCCTTCTAATTGTGTCCTTTCTCAGCTGACTTCACTGGCCACCAGCTCTGAAGCTATCTGTGGCCCTGGAATCCCTTCGTTCCCTGCTTGGTGTCACCTGGACCCTCCGACTCCCAGGGTCTTCACCAGGAAGCGTCTCTTTCTTCTTTCTTTAGCTCCTGCCTGACTAGAGCTCTTCTTCTACTCTCTGTTTCTCTCCTTCTCTGTTGCTTTCTTTCTCTGTTGTGAACACTCTGAACTCACAGAGCCCCTTTCTCTTTCACAGCTACATGCTGGCTCCTCACTCTCTCACTCTCTGAGGTAAACTGAAACTCTGACCTTCCTCTCTGCTCTACACTCGGCTGGCTCTTCCCACCCCCCGGTTGCTAAGCTACCACCCTATGGGAGCAGGGATGGGTCTTACGGCCCCTCTCAGCATGCAGCATGGGAGGGTTGCTGCCACTGTCCCTGGTCCCAGTGTGTGCCTAGCAATGGGTGTAGTGCAGTTTTACCTGTGAACTGGCATGTACCCCTTTCCTTACTCAGGATGGGACATCACACCTCTGACTGGGGTGCAATGTCTCTGTGGCGACGGAAGCCTCAGGGGCGCCACACTCCCCCACAGCGAATCCCAGCACGTCCTCGGGCTGAAACAACAAAAACAATAGAACAAACTGCAAAATTTTGTTATGCATAAAACATTAAAACTTTAGGACATTACATCCCTTTATGGGAGGCACATAAATAACACATTCACCGGGGACCACATTCCAGTCCAGTAGCCCGGTAACACATAAACGGGGGGGGGGGGGTCATCTTCAAAAAGAACAGGGGACAAGGATTCAGGAATAGGGTGTCATCTTTGAAAAGAACAATGGGCAGACATTCAGGGGCTATGTACTGTCCTGACTCCATTAACTCCTTGTCGTCCTCCACCAGGGGCTCCGACCCTTGATGGCGCCCACTGGGACTCTGACCCAGCGACGGTCAACAAGTCTGACAAGGTCCTCCTCCTTCCACCTCTTGTGCTGGGTGGCGTCTCCTGGAGAACTTAGGGACGTTCAACAAAGGCAGGAAGCATTATTTCTGGAGCAGGTCCTTTAAAACTTTCAACTCAAACGTTTAACTTCAGGGGTGAACTTACGGATGCGATTACCATTGCAGGGGACCGTACTGTGCCAATGTCGTACGGGACACCGGACTTCTTCTCCAGGCACAATACATCCCCGGGCTCTGAACCTCCAGCGGGAACGGTGGCGGGGGCAGCGTACACGGTACCTCTTGATCCCGAAGTGGTGCTTCACAGGGCTCACGCGTCACGGTGCTGTCGGGTCCTGGCTCCCAGCTGAGGAGGGATGCCGTAGGGGTCTGCGTGGCTTTATCTTCACGCGACACGGCTGCTGCGGCGGCCCTCTGTTCCTGGGCCCACACTGTGGCGACCATCCTCCTGACTTCCGCCTTCCAGTCGAGCACCTGCTGCAGTGTCTGTGCTCTCACCCGGACGCAGAATCGACCCAGCTCCCGCTCCAACCAGGCAGCGGTTCCCGCGGGGAGCTCACTCGGGCCGCGATCCTCCACTTCAAAAGCCACTCCGCCTCCTCCACTTCGGAGTCCCGCTATGCCGCCGACAGGGCTGAACGCAGACATCTTCCGTCCGCTCTCCATAGCGGGCACCGCTTTGCGCTCTTCCTTGCAAGATCAAAGCGGGTGGGGCTTACTTTCGCGCTCTTTCTGCAGGCACGCCCCTCTTCTTCCCACGCTCAGCCAGGCTAATGGCGGCAGTTTTTTCAGTAAAACACAGTTCTTTCACAGTCTTTTCAGGCGCACAGTACCCGGTGGGTCCGGGCACGAAATCCTGTTTGTGACGCCAAAATTGACTCGCCCACCCCAGGGCTATGGGACACCCGGTGCCGGGCCGGACTAGTCCGGTGGTTGTCAGTGGTGGCGGGGCCCGACTCCGTGGCCCTGGTGGGTGTCAATAAAATATGGCTGCAGTGTTGGGGTGAATAAAGTTTGTGTTCGTGACGCCACCTGTGGTATGCAGCTATTAAGCCGCCGCTGCTGTGTGAGGCCTCCGGGGTGATGTTATGGCAGCAATGGTGGTACTGCTCCCCACAGGTGGAGCGGAGCCCCGGGGCACAGTTGGTGCTTATTAGTGTCTATGCAGAGAAATAACTGAGGCAACACCAGGGGTGCAGTTTCAGTTGGTCTTTACTCACAGTTCTTGTCAAGGCCTGCAGGAGCCTTTGGACTGCTGGGACCACTGTCAGGGACCTCCGCCGATCCCGGGTAGATCTGGGGGTTGATGCCAGTGCACCCTTCTAATTGTGTCCTTTCTCAGCTGACTTCACTGGCCACCAGCTCTGAAGCTATCTGTGGCCCTGGAATCCCTTCGTTCCCTGCTTGGTGTCACCTGGACCCTCCGAGTCCCAGGGTCTTCACCAGGAAGCGTCTCTTTCTTCTTTCTTTAGCTCCTGCCTGACTAGAGCTCTTCTTCTACTCTCTGTTTCTCTCCTTCTCTGTTGCTTTCTTTCTCTGTTGTGGACACTCTGAACTCACAGAGCTCCTTTCTCTTTCACAGCTACATGCTGGCTCCTCACTCTCTCACTCTCTGAGGTAAACTGAAACTCTGACCTTCCTCTCTGCTCTACACTCGGCTGGCTCTTCCCACCCCCCGGTTGCTAAGCTACCACCCTATGGGAGCAGGGATGGGTCTTACGGCCCCTCTCAGCATGCAGCATGGGAGGGTTGCTGCCACTGTCCCTGGTCCCAGTGTGTGCCTAGCAATGGGTGTAGTGCAGTTTTACCTGTGAACTGGCATGTACCCCTTTCCTTACTCAGGATGGGACATCACACCTCTGACTGGGGTGCAATGTCTCTGTGGCGACGGAAGCCTCAGGGGCGCCACAGGTACAAGGCTGCCAACTGTCCTCCTCGACAATTCCGTGCCCCTTGTCACGATCCCCTGCGACCGAGGAGGGTCCAGCTCCTCTAGGCCCAGACCAACATCTGCCACCTAGGTGTCTCCAAGGAGCCCGACTCCTGACCTCCTCTCTCCTTCACTTCCAACACTCCACTCTCCTTCTGCTTACACTTTTGACCTCCCCTAACCAACCCCCCAAGTGGGCGACCCTATTCCACTCAGGCCGTCCACTGGTGTGTCCGGTGGGTGTGGTGCAGAGTGTACCTAGGACTTTAATCAGCTGATGTAGGCAACACCATGTAGTTAGGGACCCACAACCAAGAAGGAGGTGGATACTGCACGGGAGGGCAGATTGTGCAATACCCTGTGACGACCCGATAGTCCAGGGGCGTCACAGTAGCATGCCGGGGAGTCCATAGATAATCCCTTGCTCACGACTACCGCCCCACGCCACTCTACACCAGTCTCAGTGGTACCGGTCCTATATAATAAAAAGCTCTTTTACTACATGTTTTCCTCCATTCGAAGTTTGGAGGAGGCATCTCCCACGACAAGATCTCTATGGTTCATCGTGGGAGCAGAACTACAGTTTCAGAGGATAACGGGCCCTAATTACTGACTGTCCTAAGTTGGGGACACTTGTGGGGGTGCACACGTATAGGTGGCACTCTATGTTTTACTTTCCACTGACATCTCTGATGAGCCAGGTTTAATCAAACAAGATCTAATTCCATGTGACACGATCCACCTGGCTGTAAAACACGTAGTCACAAACAGTGACGCTCCCATGATGCCACGCCTGTCTCTGAAGGCCACATGTACTGTCTGTGCAGCTACATCCTCACCATTATCATTGATCATTAGGGACCAGGGCATAGGAGAGGCTGGTGGGGCATCGTCACTGTGTCGCGGGGGCCAATAAGCCGCTATACATTGGAGGTAGGGGGGATACCTTAAAGGGGTTCACCATTTTTTGTAAGGGATCTTTCTAAAAATAAACAAAAGGTTTTGGACCCCTCTAAAGTTTCATCATTTTGGTGCTCTTCGGTGGGTCCAGAAAAGATCATTATTTGCCCACCAGACCAGTAAGGCCACGGATTGGCTGCAGATGCAGTCTTATCCTGTTTATGTTTTGGTATCTTCTGGTCCTGTTAAGATTACGGAAGGGGTTAATTTCTTCCAGCCTGCCAAATTTCATAACAAGGGTGTGTTAGTTCTCACCAGAAGAGTAGAACAAAGCAATGATGAGGGGTGTGACTGAGCAGGATGGACACAGGGTGCGACTTCTACTTCTTATGCTCTGGATCGGCAGCGTGTGCAAGCTCCTGCCAATATCCAGCAGCTTCGCAGCCATAGATGAGGAGAGGACCAACATCCACCTGCCACAATCAACAACCTGATCAACTCTATGCGCAGGAGATGTGTGAGGCAGATGGTGCTCACACCAGATACTGACTGCTTTTTTTAACTCCCCAGATACCCTTAACACTGTATATCTGCACATTTTGGAGTGGCCTTTTATTGTGGCCAGCCTAAGGCACACCTGTGCAATAATCACGTTGGCCAACCTAAGGCACACCTGTGCAATAATCATGCTGGCCAGCCTAAGGCACACCTGTGCAATAATTATGCTGGCCATCCTAAGGCACACCTGTGCAGTAATCATGCTGGCCAGCCTAAGGCACACCTGTGCAATAATAATGCTGGCCAACCAAAGGCACACCTGTCCAATAATCATGCTGGCCAGCCAAAGGCACACATTTGAAATAATCATGCTGGCCCGCCTAAGGCACACATGTGCAATAATCATGCTGGCTATCCTCAGGCACACCTGTGCAATAATCATGCTGGCCAGCCTAAGGCACACATGTGCAATAATCATGCTGGCCAGCGAAAGGCACACCTGTCCAATAATCATGCTGGCCATCCAAAGGCACACCTGTGCAATAATCATAGTGACCAGCCTAAGTAACACCTGTGCAATAATCATGATGGCCAGCCTAAGTAACACCTGTGCAATAATCATGTTGGCCAACCTAAGGCACACCTGTGCAATAATCATGCTGGCCAGCCTAAGGCACACCTGTGCAATAATTATGCTGGCCATCTTAAGGCACACCTGTGCAGTAATCATGCTGGCCAGCCTAAGGCACACCTGTGCAATAATAATGCTGGCCAACCAAAGGCACACCTGTCCAATAATCATGCTGGCCAGCCAAAGGCACACATTTGAAATAATCATGCTGGCCCGCCTAAGGCACACATGTGCAATAATCATGCTGGCCAGCCTAAGGCACACATGTGCAATAATCATGCTGGCCAGCCTAAGGCACACATGTGCAATAATAATGCTGGCTATCCTCAGGCACACCTGTGCAATAATCATGCTGGCCAGTGAAAGGCACACCTGTGCAATAATCATGCTGGCCATCTAAAGGCACACCTGTGCAATAATCATAGTGGCCAGCCTAACACCTGTGCAATAATCATGATGGCCAGCCTAAGTAACACCTGTGCAATAATCATGTTGGCCAACCTAAGGCACACCTGTGCAATAATCATGCTGGCCAGTGAAAGGCACACCTGTGCAATAATCATGCTGGCCATCCAAAGGCACACCTGTGCAATAATCATAGTGGCCAGCCTAACACCTGTGCAATAATCATGATGGCCAGCCTAAGTAACACCTGTGCAATAATCATGTTGGCCAACCTAAGGCACACCTGTGCAATAATCATGCTGGCCAGCCTAAGGCATACCTGTGCAATAATCATGCTGGCCAACCAAAGGCACACATGTGCAATAATCATGCTGGCCATCCTCAGGCACACCTGTGCAATAATCATAATGGCCAGCCTCAGGAACACCTGAGCAATAATCATAATGGCCAGCCTCAGGCACACCTGTGCAATAATCATGCTGGCCAGCCAAAGGTACAACTATGCAATAATCATGCTGGCCAGCCTAAGACACACCATTGCAATAATCATGCTGTCTAATCAGCATCTTGATATGTCACACCTGTGAAGTGGATGAATTATCTCGGCAAAGGAGAAGTGATCACTAAGACCTGTTTCACACATCAGTGATTCTAGTACATATGTCACAGTTTTTATACGTACCAGAATCATGTACATACGCAGACCCATTAAAATCAATAAGTCTGCACACACATCAGTGATTTTTCACTCACCGTGTCTCCATGCAACGCACATGCGTGTCCATGTGATCCGCACGTAGACATGTCCGTTTTTTTCTAGCATCACTGATGTATCACGAACCACACTATGGTGTGATCCATGAAACACATGCCAGAGAAATTTGTACATTGAAAATAAAGAGCTTTTTATACTCACCTTCTCCAGCAACGCTGTCTCCTGCTGCTCCTCTCTGCTACTTCCAGGCCAGCTCATTATTCTCATGTATATGCATTTATGCACTGCACAGCCGACCCAGATGTAACTGCAGACGGGAGACCATGGTGGCCGGACACAGCATCCGGGAGACTTCAGCACCACGGACAGCAGGAGTAGGGACAGGTGAGTTTATCTCCATGTGCTATCACAGATCACGGATCACTGATCACGGATAGCACATGTAGAACCCATGTGTGCCGTGAATCACTGCACACGGAGGGACATATGCGTCTTTAACACGACAGTGAAAAACATCTGTGTTTTCACTGACGTGTGAAACAGGCCTAACATAGAAAATGTCTTAGGTCTTGATATCTACGATCCTATGTCTTATTTCGGAGAAATCCAAGTTTTTCTTACTATGTAAATCAGTTGTTAGGATCTATGGGCTGGACATAGCTCACCCTGAAACAGGAAGTGAGCTCTGTGGCTGTGCTCACTTCCTGTTGATTGTTCATTTGGTCCAAAGGCGGGGAGAGAAAGGCTGACGCTGATTGGACGTGATGTCACAACCCCTATGTGAGTCCCGAAACCACGAGCCCTGACCACCGCTGGAAGGGTTCCGGTATAGAAGGTGAGTATAGGTTTTGTTATTTTACATTAGGGAAACATGTGGAATCAGAAGGGGTTGTCCAAGTAGTGGAGGACCCCTTTAAGATAATCTCTGGAGGCAGATTCTCAAGGAGAGCTATGTCCCACCCATAGATCTTAACAGCTCATTTACATATTAAGAAATATATGGATTTCTCTGGAATAAAACACTGGATCGCAAATATCAAGGTGTCATTTTATTCAGCTTCCTATGACCCACGTAGCCATATAGACGGCTTAAGAGGGTTGGTTTTACTGACAAATTCCCTTTAAAGGAATATATATATATATATATATATACAGTACATATATATATATGCAGTATATATATATATATATATATAAAAATATATATACATATAGATATATTTTTATATATATATATATATATATATATATATATTTTAAATAATTTTTTTTATATATATATATATATATATATATATATATATATATATATATATGTATTTCCTCTATTCTCACTGGCTGTAATCTGAATTTCAGAAACTTTTAAAATGTTTTATTTTTCAGTCTATGTCCTTGTATTTGAGCTTTTTTATTTTTTTTGCATGATGGTATTTTTTAGGGAAAAATAAAGTATAACTTTTTAATATTTTGGGGGGAGGGGAGTAAAATAAAGCTCCCCAAAAACAGCTTTTGTTTATTGTGTTTCATCACCCTTGTGGCATTTACCATTTTCTATAAGTGCCATGATTTCTTTATTTTGTTGGTTGTACCAATTATGCTATCTCCAAATTTATAGAATATTTTTTGCTTTTTTATTATGTTTACTTTAATTATATATTTTTATGTTTGTGTATTTCTTTTTATTTTTTTATTTTTTTTAGAAACCAAAATGTGTGTTTTCTATTACATATTTTTATATTTTTGTGTATATATTTTTTTTTTTAGAAAATACCATAATTTCTGCTTTATTGATTATGTTTATTTTTATTATATATTTTTATGTTTTTGGATACTTTTTTTTAAGAAAATACCAAAATTTGTGGGGTTTTTGTTATGTTTTTTATTATATATTTTTATGTTTGTGTATTTTTTTTTTTTAGAAAATACCAAAATTTATTTTTGTTATGTTTATTTTTATTACATATTTTTATGTTTTTGTATTATTTTTTAGAAAATACCAAAATTTGTGTTTTCTTTATTACATATTTTTTATGTTTTTGTGTTTATATATATATTTTTTTTTAGAAAATACCATAATTTGTAGCTTTTTGTTGTTTTCTATTATATATTTTTATGTTTGTGTATTTATTTTTTTTTTTTTAGAAAATACCAAAATTTGTATTTTCTTTATTACATATTTTTATGTTTTTGTGTATATATATATGTATTTATATATAAATATATATATTTTTATATTTAGAAAATACCCTCATAGTATCATAGTATCATAGTATCATAGTTTTTAAGGTTGAAGGGAGACTCTAAGTCCATCTAGTTCAACCCGTAGCCTAATATGTTGATCCAGAGGAAGGCAAAAAAACCCCAATGTGGCAAACAAGTTCCAATGGGGAAAAAATGTCCTTCCTGACTCCACATCCGGCAATCAGACTAGTTCCCTGGATCAATACCCTGTCATAAAATCCAATATACATAACTGGTAATATTAAATTTTTCAAGAAAGGCATCCAGGCTCTGCTTAAATGTTAGTAGTGAATCACTCATTACAGCATCATGCGGCAGAGAGCTCCATAGTCTCACTGCTCGTACAGTAAAGAATCCTCGTCTGTGATTATGATTAAACCTTCTTTCCTCAAGACGTAGCGGATGCCCCCGTGTTCCAGTCGCAGGCCTAGGTGTAAAGAGATCTTTGGAAAGGTCTCTGTACTGTCCCCTCATATATTTATACATTGTGATTAGATCCCCCCTAAGCCTTCGTTTTTCCGAACTAAATAACCCCCAGTTTAATAACCTGTCTTGGTATTGCAGCCCACCGATTCCTCTAATAATCTTGGTGGCTCTTCTCTGCACCCTCTCCAGTTCAGCTATGTCCTTCTTATATATCGGTGACCAGAATTGTACACAGTATATAAGTGCGGTCGCACTAGTGACTTGTACAGAGGAAGAACTATATTTTTTTCATGAACACTTATACCTCTTTTAATACATCCCATTATTTTATTAGCCCTGGCAGCAGTTGCCTGACACTGTCCACTAAAGTGAAGTTTACCATCCACCCATACACCCAAGTCTTTTTCTGTGTCTGTTTTACCCAGTGTTCTACAATTAAGTACATAATCATAAATGTTATTTCCTCTACCCAAGTGCATGACCTTACATTTATCTACATTAAACTTCAATTGCCACTTCTCAGCCCAATCCTCCAATTTACATAAATCTCCCTGTAATATAAAATTATCCTCCTCTGTATTGATTACCCTGCAGAGTTTAGTATCATGTGCAAATATTGAAATTCTACTCCGCATGCCCCCAACAAGGTCATTTATAAATATGTTGAAAAGAAGCGGGCCCAATACTGACCCCTGTGGTACCCCACTATGAACTGAGACCCAGTCCGAGTACGTACCATTAATAACCACCCTTTGTTTCCTATCACTGAGCCAGTTTTTAACCCAGTTACACATATTTTCCCCTATCCCCATTATTCTCGTTTTATGTACCAACCTTTTGTGTGGCACCGTATCAAAAGCTTTTGAAAAGTCCATATACACAACATCCACTGCATTTCCCTGGTCCAGGCTTGAACTTACCTCTTCATAGAAGCTGATCAAATTAGTTTGACATGATCGATCCCTCATAAACCCATGTTGATACTCTGTCATAAACCCATGTTGATACCCTAAGTTGTGTACTTTTTATTATGTTCATTTTTATTACATATTTTTATGTTTTTGTATTATGTTTAAAAAATACCAAAATTTGTGTTTTTTTATTACATTTTTTTGTGAATATTTTTTTTTAGAAAGTACCATAATTTGTGTTTTTATTACATATTCTTATGCTTTTGTGTGGTTTTTTTTTTAGAAAATACCATAATTTGTGTTTTTTTTGTTGTTTATTTTTATTACATATTTTTATGATTTTGTATTTTTTTTTTTTTAGAAAATACCAAAATTTGTGTTTTATATTACATATTATGTTTTTGTGTATATATGTTTGTTTTGGTTTTTTTTTTAGAAAATAGCATAATTTGGGATTTCTTTTGTTATGTTTTCTTATTATAAATTTTTATCTGTGTATTTTTTTTAGAATATACCAAAATTTGTGTTTTTATTTCATATTTTTAAGTTTTTGTGTAAATATATATATTTTTTAGAAAAGACCATAAGTTGTGGGGGTTTTTTGTTATTTTTTTATTATATTTTTGTTTGTGTATTTTTTTTTTAGAAAATACCAAAATTTTTGTTTTATGTTACATATTTTTATATTTTTGTGTATATATTTTTTTATAAAATACCATAATTTGTGTTTTTTTTGTTATGTTTATTGCTATATATTACTAGCTGTACTACTCGGCTTCGCCCGGGTTAATAACTGCTGTTAACAAAATAGAATGTATTAACAAAAATGTATTCTGCACACAAACACCACAAAACAAATAGATACAAATGTAATTATAATGTCTGTCTCCCCCTCTGTATATATCTCTCTGTCTCTCTCTCTCTATCTCTTTGTCTCTCTGTCTCTTTCCCTGTCTGTCTCTGACTGTCTCTGTCTCTTTCTTCGTCTGTCTCAATCTCTTTCCATGTCTGTCTATCTATCTCTTTCCCTGTCTGTCTATCTCTGTCACTTTCCCTGTCTGTCTCTTTCCCTGTCTGTCTCTTTCCCTCTCTTTCCCTGTCTGTCTCTTTCTCTCTTTCCCTATCTGTCTCTTTCCGTCTTTCCCTCTGTCTCTTTCCCTGTGTCTGTCTCTTTGTCTGTCTTTTTACCTGTCTTTGTCTGTCTCTTACCCTATCTGTCTGTTTCCCTCTCTTTCCCTGTCTGTCTGTTTCCCTGTGTCTGTCTCTGTCTCTTTATCTGTGTCTGTCTCTTTTCCTGTCTGTGTCTGTCTCTTAACCTGTCTCTCTCTTTCCCTCTCTTTCCCTGTCTGTCTCTTTCCCTGTCAGTCTGTCTCTTTGTCTGTGTCTGTCTCTTTGTGTCTGTCTCTTACCCTGTCTATGTCTGTTTCTTACCCTGTCTGTGTCTGCCTCTTTCCCTGTCTGTGTCTGTCTCTTTCCCTGGCTGCATTGTGACACGTCAACATTCCATTTAAGGGCGTGGCTGCGCATTCTTCTGAAGTTCTGTCTGCACTGTGGCTCCCAGCTCCATTATTACATATTTTTATGTTTGTGTATTTTTTTTAATTTTTTTTAGAAAATACCAAAAATTTTTTTTTGTTATGTTTATTTTTATTTTTATTACATATTTTTATGTTTGTGTATTATTTTTTTTTAGAAAATACCAACATTTGTGTTATTTTTTGTTGCTGCATTCAGACACCCGTATCATGAGTGGTGTAAGTCCTGGTGAACAGGTTGACCTTGTTTCGCGTCCAGGTAATTCCCAGGTTTATACAGTGAGAGTTAAAAGCTGGCAGTTCTCGACCTGAAACAATGGTCTTGCGCGGTGAGAGGATCTCTTGCAGAATTTGGCACAGTCTCCGCTCTGACATACTTAAGGCGGCTGGAAACCTTATACAATAACCCGAAGCATTTCACAAAAGAGCATATAAAATGGGAAAACAAGAGGGAGGGGGGGCCTGAGAATGGGAGAGCGGGCACTGATCTCCGTATAATAAGTGTCCCGCTTGGCATTCATTAGTTTTGCTCCATACAAAGAGCACATTGTCCGGGTGCTGCTGATAAATGACACAGTATAACGAGGCCTAACATCAGCCATGAGGGTCCGGTGGTTTAATTATTGGCTGCCATAATGAAGATACATTGACGGTAAAGTGCCAGACCTGTCAACTGGAACCATACAAATCGGTCCGGGTACATCGCCCTTTATCGTGACTTTCCATTCTGGCACTAAAAGTATTGTGACCCTCAACTTATGCCCATTGTTTGCCTCTTGCTGCCTCCTTTAGTGACGGTAGTGTTCCAGTTTTCCTGCCTACAGCTCCACAGCACTGAAAAGGCGGGGAAGGCTTAGTGTAGACTCACCTGTCCTGGCTCCAGTGCCGGGTTGTGCTTCCTCCTCTGGGAGCCAACATTCTTTGTACTAGTGCGGTCAGGTTAGTGGCACATGCCTCTGTTATAATTCTTCCAGGTTTCTTAAGGCTGGCTCAGGCAGTGGCACACCACTTGAGTATTCAGGTACTGCATACAACAGATCTAGAGCTCCACAGCACTGAAAAGGCGGGGAAGGCGTAGTTTAGACTCATCTGTCCTGGCTCCAGTGCCGGGCTGTGCTTCTTCTCTCCCCGGGAGATAGCATTCTTTGTATTAGTGCACGTCAGGTTAGTGGCACATGCCTCAGTTATAATTCTCCCAGTTATCTTAAGGTCAGCTCAGGTAGTGGCACATTACCTGAGCAGCATTCAGATAATTCCAGTTCCCCTGCATATAAGAGAACTACATCTCCATGGCACTGAAGAGGCAGGGAAGGCATAGTGTAGACTCACCTGTCCTGGCTCCAGTGCCGAGCTGTGCTTCTTCCGTCCCCGGGGGATAGCATTCTTTGTATTAGTGCACGTCAGGTTAGTGGCATATGCCTCTTTTATAATTCTTCCAGGTTTCTTAAGGCCGGCTCAGGCAGTGGCACATTACCTGAGTATTCAGGTAATTCCAGTTTCCCTGCATATAAAAGAACTACATCTCCATAGCACTGAACAGGCAGGGAAGGCGTAGTTTAGACTCCCCTGTCCTGGCTCCAGTGCCGGGCTGTGCTTCTTCTCTCCCCGGGAGATAGCATTCTTTGTATTAGTGCACGTCAGGTTAGTGGCACATGCCTCTGTTATAATTCTCCCTGGTTTCTTAAGGCCAGCTCAGGCAGAGCACACCACTTGAGTATTCAGGTAATTCCAGTTCTCCTGCATACAAGAGAACAACAGCTCCACTCCACTAAAAAGGCAGGGAAGGCGCTGTTTAGACTCACCTGTCCTGGCTTCAGTACTGGGCTGTGCTTATTCCTTCCCTGGGAGCCAGCATTATTAGTGCTCGTCGGGTAAGTGGCACATGCCTCTGTTATAATTCTGCCAGGTCTCTTAAGGCCGGCTCAGGCAGTGGTGCAGCACCTGAGTATTCAGGTAATAGCAGGTTGTTTTTGCAAGGTGCTGTCTGCTCGCTCAAATCTGGAAGGTCAACATGGTTGTGTCATAAGTGTGTCCCACTCTGGGGAGTTCTTTGGTGAGTCTGGGACCACAAGGTCACAATGCCTTATTGCTCACAGGTCTACAACTTGAATTTGAGTTAATCTACTTGCTTTTAGTGCTGTAGGGGTTAAGGACTCTTTCCTATCTGGTTGTCCTTTGTAGCCTTAATCTCAGGTGCAGCTCTTTTGTGACCACTCCCCTTTGCTATAAGAACTCATGTGTCTTACCATCTGATGCCGGTTACACATTCTCAGTCTATGCTGACCACTTTGGAAGATGCCTGTCTCTGGAAGAAGCTGAGGAGTTGTGACTGTTGTAGCTGTGGTGTTTAGCTGCATTGGAAGAGCTTGAAGTGTTTTCTTTTTTGAGTCTATTTTCCCTCTATCTGTCTCAATTACCTTGTCTTCGATTATTGCAGTGGTGAGACTATTGTTATCGCTGGTCGACTCACTAATCAGTGTGAGTTCACTACAAGCAAGAGCCTAGTCACCTGACGGCAATGGGGGGGAAGTTAGGTACGGTAGGGAACATAGGTTACAAACTCAGGTAAGTTGCAAAAAGTGTACCCTCTCCCTAACGCCAGGGCTTTCCTTCTATTACACTTGTGTCACGCTGTACATTGAGCATCTGCACCCTCTAGTATGACAGGTGGTTACCATGTCTATATTCATAGGGTTGGTGGAAAATTCTTTTTACATAGAGCTCAGATCACCACTCTCATTTGCCTGATCCTTGCTAATCCCTACTTCCTAGTTTACTGCCCCAGCCAGGTCACATCCTCCCCGTACCTCCCCGGCCGTCCACATGTGTTGCTTTCTCCTGCCCCTCCCGAGGCCTGTGCATGCAGCCCAGGTCTTTTGGGAATGTGCTTAGGGTGCACGCACGCACACCGGCCCTCCTCTTAAAGGGCCGGCACTATTTCCAGGAAATGTCTCTCAGCCTAAGGCTGAGACTAACTATTTATTTGAGGCACCTTCCCATTAGGGGAGGTGCCTGCGCAACATCCTTAGGCAGATTAGCTACCAGTCTTCTAGCTAGTTGTCAGGTCCCGTTTATCCCTATGTACATCACTTGTAAATGCCTTCCCTTACCCATCTGTCCCTGTCGTGCCCACCATATCTGTCCTTACCCACCTGCCTGTCTGCCCCAGCCATCCAGCCTGTACCTGTCTTCACCTGTGCCTATACCTTAGTCAGTCTCCTGCCCTGGAGGTTAGCTGCCACAGTCCCGGTCACTGCCCTGGGAATGGTACCTGGTGTCTGCCTCCCACTAAATTGTAAGCATTTGTCCCCCCCTGTGGTCCAGGGGGTCCACTAACCCTACTCTCTTTTAAACACTCAGACAATGGCAAAAACAATGGCTGTGTGGGCTCTTTTTGCTGTTTCAGGACAAAACCAGGGGTAGAGACCATCGAGGACCACAAAAATATTGGATTGGTGAAGGTGAGTATTACTTGTTCTCTGTGGTGGACAACCCCTTTAAGCTCCACCCACATCCCATGACCACACCTCTTTTTTATACTTTACTCTTTTTCTCAATACAGAGGGGAAAAAAGCTGAGCACATGTTGATATCTAGGGGGCGCACCCTCATTGCCCCTGATATCCTATAGGAGGTGATAAAATTCTGCCTCCCCACCATCCTTGGATACCGACTGGCCGATATTAGTCACACCTTTGTGTGTAAATGTATCTGGAGGGTCTCAGAATTGGAAATATGTGAGATAAAGCATGGATTACAGGGCAGGGAACTTTTCTGGACTTCCTGCCAGTTAAAGCTTCAAAGAACATTACAGTCCGCTTCGCCTACTCCTAGAATGGCTGATAACAGAGAACAATCGATTGTATTCAGCAAACGACAATAACACAAGCTTCTGTCCCTTGCGTTTACTCCTATCTCTCTAATATGGGTTTGTGTAACCTTTCTGTATTATGCCGTTTCTCCCTTTCACTTTCTATTCATTATATTGCTGTAATTGTACCAGCGTCATGCAGATTTTCTCACAAAGGCAGCAGCGAAATGGTGAAACAATGGATACAGTTTGGGTGAATTTCACCTGCATCTACAGTAAATTCACATAGACATAGTACTAAATGATAAAAATTTTATCTGCCTGCACTCACCACTAGGGGGAGCTCACTGCACATATATTTTTATACAGCTCCAATTAAAAGGGTTATTCCCACCTCCAGAAATGAGTACTATCATCAGATAGTGCTTGCAAAAACAAGCATTTTTGCAATTTACTGCGTATTAACATTTTCATCCATTCCTGTGATATTAACATTTCTTCTTTTGTTTACAGTTTGTTTACAGTTCGTTGCCTTGGACACCGACCACTGCAGTTAAACAGCACAGAATGCAGAATACTCACAAGTAGTATTCTATTGAGCTAGTAAGGAAGCCAAGATTACTGGAGCGTGCTGTTACAGTTAGGTCCAGAAATATTTGGACAGTGACACAAGTTTTGTTATTTTAGCTGTTTACAAAAACATGTTCAGAAATACAATTATATATATAATATGGGCTGAAAGTGCACACTCCCAGCTGCAATATGAGAGTTTTCACATCCAAATCGGAGAAAGGGTTTAGGAATCATAGCTCTGTAATGCATAGCCTCCTCTTTTTCAAGGGACCAAAAGTAATTGGACAAGGGACTCTAAGGGCTGCAATTAACTCTGAAGGCGTCTCCCTCGTTAACCTGTAATCAATGAAGTAGTTAAAAGGTCTGGGGTTGATTACAGGTGTGTGGTTTTGCATTTGGAAGCTGTTGCTGTGACCAGACAACATGCGGTCTAAGGAACTCTCAATTGAGGTGAAGCAGAACATCCTGAGGCTGAAAAAAAAGAAAAAATCCATCAGAGAGATAGCAGACATGCTTGGAGTAGCAAAATCAACAGTCGGGTACATTCTGAGAAAAAAGGAATTGACTGGTGAGCTTGGGAACTCAAAAAGGCCTGGGCGTCCACGGATGACAACAGTGGTGGATGATCGCCGCATACTTCCTTTGGTGAAGAAGAACCCGTTCACAACATCAACTGAAGTCCAGAACACTCTCAGTGAAGTAGGTGTATCTGTCTCTAAGTCACCAGTAAAGAGAAGACTCCATGAAAGTAAATACAAAGGGTTCACATCTAGATGCAAACCATTCATCAATTCCAAAAATAGACAGGCCAGAGTTAAATTTGCTGAAAAACACCTCATGAAGCCAGCTCAGTTCTGGAAAAGTATTCTATGGACAGATGAGACCAAGATCAACCTGTACCAGAATGATGGGAAGAAAAAAGTTTGGAGAAGAAAGGGAACGGCACATGATCCAAGACACACCACATCCTCTGTAAAACATGGTGGAGGCAACGTGATGGCATGGGCATGCATGGCTTTCAATGGCACTGGGTCACTTGTGTTTATTGATGACATAACAGCAGACAAGATTAGCCGGATGAATTCTGAAGTGTACCGGGATATACTTTCAGCCCAGATTCAGCCAAATGCCGCAAAGTTGATCAGACGGCGCTTCATAGTACAGATGGACAATGACCCCAAGCATACAGCCAAAGCTACCCAGGAGTTCATGAGTGCAAAAAAGTAGAACATTCTGCAATGGCCAAGTCAATCACCAGATCTTAACCCAATTGAGCATGCATTTCACTTGCTCAAATCCAGACTTAAGACGGAAAGACCCACAAACAAGCAAGACCTGAAGGCTGCGGCTGTAAAGGCCTGGCAAAGCATTAAGAAGGAGGAAACCCAGCGTTTGGTGATGTCCATGGGTTCCAGACTTAAGGCAGTGATTGCCTCCAAAGGATTCGCAACAAAATATTGAAAATAAAAATATTTTGTTTGGGTTTGGTTTATTTGTCCAATTACTTTTGACCTCCTAAAATGTGGAGTGTTTGTAAAGAAATGTGACAATTCCTACAATCTCTATCAGATATTTTTGTTCAAACCTTCAAATTAAACGTTACAATCTGCACTTGAATTCTGTTGTAGAGGTTTCATTTCAAATCCAATGTGGTGGCATGCAGAGCCCAACTCGCGAAAATTGTGTCACTGTCCAAAGATTTCTGGACCAAACTGTACCTCCTAATCCCAGCTGGCTTCTTCTCAGTGCTTACAAGCTAGATAACAGCCGTAGTCGGTTTCCTAGGCAACGAGATGTAAACAAAAGAAAAAGTGTTAATATCTCAAGAACGGCTGCAAATTTTATTAAGAAGTAAATTGCAAAAGTGCTTGTTCTTAAGAGCACTATCTGACAACGCTGATTTACAAAGATGGAACTAAGATGGAAATAACCCTTTAAATTGTTAAAAATACATATTCATCAAGCTCCCCCTAGTGGTGACTGCCAATTTATGTTCTACTGATTGATCAAAAGTCCCTCCACCCCCCACAAAGTTTTATTCTGGTAATCTAAGATTATTTTTAGATATTTCGGCCAGGAAAGGAGGAGGGAGGAAAAGAATGGTATAGAGATTTTTTTTTTTTGTTTCCTGTGGCTTTAATAGATCCTGATCCCCCATCCATGGAAAGAGGAAAAATCATACCTGATCATGGGGTTGGTGTGATTCAGCGACTCTTCAGCTGTTGCAAAACTACAACTCCCAGCTGTGATGCTTGACACTACTTACGGGTAGTACAAATGATAGGGTAGTCAGGAAAGCCGGGGTCTGGTAACAGGAGGACACATATGGACACAGGGAGTACACAGAGGCATAGTCAGGTCACAATCCAGGGGTCAGAATTCCGGGAAGGCACGTAATGGATTCAGGGGGTAAACTGAGACGTGGTCAGGTAACAGTCCGAGGTCAAAAGCCGGGAGGTCATGATAAGAACAGGGAGCGAGCAGAGTGTAGTCACATAACAGTCCAGTGGTTCGGAAACAAAGATCAGAACAAAGCAGAGACACAAGCCAACAGCACAACTACAGAACCAGAATGTACGACTGGCAATGTTCTGGGAGAGCATGCTCAGTAAAGAAGCAAAGCAATTACCAGAAAGATGGAACACCTGAGTTATCAGCATTTCTCAGAACCAGCATAGAATCCTGCACTGTCAATCAACCTGCCAGCCAGTAGCCCAGGAAAACACAGCAGAGCATCTCCTAATGTGCAAGATGCTCTGCACAGAGGACTCATGATACCAGCATGCCTTGATAGCATTTGACTGTAGCATGCTGATCATGAGAATGGCCTGTTTTCGATAACAGTGTGCCAATATTCTACTTCAAAGCCGGTGAGGCTTGAATGGGCAGGTTTGACTGTACAAACAGATATTAGCATCACAAAAGTATCTAGGATGACAAAACCGGCTACAATACAGGAGTTCAAAGTCCAATGCACCTGTATTAAAGGGACGGGTGAGGGTTAATAATAATAATGAGTTTTCCTATCCCAGCTACTACAGTGATCTGGAAATCTACACTCCTCCAACTTGTCTCACCCTCTTGAGTCCTGTTCTCCAGAAGTGGCCCTTTATGGATGACACTTTCTTTCCCATACCTGACTCTCCCAGCTTGGATTAGATCACTACGCTCTGACTTGTCGTTCTTTATTAAAGCTTGCTGATTCCCTGGAACCTGTAGTTTATTATTCCCATTACACAGACTCCCCATGCACACCATGCCACACACGCACTGACTTGCACCAGCCACACACACACACGCACTGACTTTCACCAGCCACACACGCACTGACTTGCACCAGCCACACACACACACGCACTGACTTTCACCAGCCACACACACACTGACTTTCACCAGCCACACACGCACTGACTTGCACCAGCCACACACACACTGACTTGCACCAGCCACACACGCACTGACTTGCACCAGCCACACACACACTGACTTGCACCAGCCACACACGCACTGACTTGCACCAGCCACACACGCACTGACTTGCACCAGCCACACACACACTGACTTGCACCAGCCACACACGCACTGACTTGCACCAGCCACACACACACTGACTTGCACCAGCCACACACGCACTGACTTTCACCAGCCACACACGCACTGACTTGCACCAGCCACACACACACACGCACTGACTTTCACCAGCCACACACGCACTGACTTGCACCAGCCACACACACACTGACTTGCACCAGCCACACACACACTGACTTGCACCAGCCACACACACACTGACTTGCACCAGCCACACACACACTGACTTGCACCAGCCACACACACACACACACACACACTGACTTGCACCAGCCACACAGGCACTGACTTGCACCAGCCACACACACACTGACTTGCACCAGCCACACACACACTGACTTGCACCAGCCACACATGCACTGACTTGCACCAGCCACACATGCACTGACTTGCACCAGCCACACATGCACTGACTTGCACCAGCCACACACGCACTGACTTTCACCAGCCACACATGCACTGACTTGCACCAGCCACACATGCACTGACTTGCACCAGCCACACACGCACTGACTTTCACCAGCCACACATGCACTGACTTGCACCAGCCACACACGCACTGACTTGCACCAGCCACACATGCACTGACTTGCACCAGCCACACACGCACTGACTTGCACCAGCCACACACACACTGACTTGCACCAGCCACACACACACTGACTTGCACCAGCCACACA